>NC_033623.1:7635785-7705052 GCF_001540865.1 Ananas comosus | reverse complement strand
AAAAAAAAAAAAAAAAACAAAAATCATATAAAATCCATATTAAAAAAATAACCCAAAAATAAGATCAATAAGAAGTTGAATAAAACATAATTTGCATCCCTAGGCTATGTTCATCTAATAACAAGAAGTCAAAATACGGATCAACCAAAAAAGAGAAAAACAGAGTAAAATTCTTGTAAGGCCCATCGGACGAAAAGTAATCCAATATAAACACTATTTACTAATAAAAATAAGCATCTACTGAACTTATGAATAAATATAAATGCTTAAACTATCTCTGTCGAGGAACTTACTTCATCTGATTCGCCGAACAACATGCGTCTTTCAAAATGTCCTAGAACGACCGAATGTAGATCAAGGTCTACCAACATCTCTACACTGTAGAAAGTACAAATAGTCACAGAACATGAAAAAACTGCTAGAACAATGATGTGAATAAGATTGAGCTCTGAATAAGGGATAAGCTAAGGCTCTGCACGGATGCATAAATATCTTATTCAGTATATCTCCATAATTTTCTTAAGAAGTTTGTATATTTCGTAGACGAAAAGTGTGATTAAATGCCTAAAATTGGATATTATTTTTGGCCTTAAGTTAATTTTTTGGGACAAAATAAATCACCATATAGATAAAATATGTTATCTTAGCAAATCATGAATATCAAGACCTCTCAAAGAGCTGAAATCAACCAGATTTCTTACAATCATTAACAGTGGCGGAGCCATTGCCGGGCCCACAGTGGCCATGGCCCCCCTAACTTTTTTCAAATTACATAGAAGTCTTTTGTAATAAAAATAAAATATTATAAATTTTAATTTTGGGGGGCCAAATTAATTCTTTTAATAAAATTGTGTCTCAATTTTTTTTTCAAATTTCTCGATCCTTTCTCTTCAACTCTTATGGTCTTGTTCCTTTTTGAGCATATTATTATTATTGTTGCTAGTAATAACTGATCAGTGAATCTGACAAAATTTTTTTCTTATTATCCAAGGTTGAATTTTTTTTTCTATCGAATCTAAATCTTGGCCTCCGAATTTTAATTTCTTGCTTCGTCCCCTGCAATCATACTAGAAAATTTTTATATATCAATAAGTTATCCTTGGATAACTAACTCTGACCTCCAAACAGGGCCTAAACGAACAGGGCAAAATGGGCCCGACAGGTAAAGTTCACAAAATACTATGCTCAGACTTCTATGTCAAACATAGATGATGAAATCACGAAAAATGGTAAAAGTCATGCACTAACCAGAATGTTCGCGACTTGATTGCAACAATCTAAAATGCTCGGATAAAAAATTATAGCAAATTAAAGTTTGAGAAACAAATTAAAGTTTAAAAACCACAAGTCCAATTAAAGTTTGAAAACGAAAAGTGCATTAAGCAAGTTTTAACAGCACATTTGAAATGCACTTGATAATACATGAGATGCAGCAACATCTAAACTAAACAATATTGTAGATATTTTCGCTAAATTAGTCACAAACACCACCTTCAAAAAAGATAAATAAATAAATCAATTAGTCACAAACATACAGGTCGATGGTGTCAAACAAGAAAAGATGATGCAAATTAACGAGAATTTGGTATTTCGAGAGGTTAATGAATTGTACAAGTTAACTACTACAACCAAAATCTATCGACGGCACACAAATATGAGGAATAAAAAAAAAAAAGAAAAAAAGAAGTTCTACTCAGGGATTATTAAAGCATAATAAAAAAAACGACCATAAAATGTAGAGAATCGGGAAGAGATAATTTACGCATTTCCAGTTCCCGCAAACAAAAAACCTTCTCTCCATCAGCGATTCACTGCAAACAACGAAAAAAAAAAAAAAAACAAAAAAACCAAAAAAAAAAGAAGAGAGCATCAGTTAGAAAATGCCAAAGAACGTATCCAGAGAATAATCGAGAGACCCTTTTGGTAACGGAACATTCCAGAGCCCACAAACCTTCTACGTACGGAGACGAAGTAGAAGCAGCACCTCTCGTCGGTGAAGCCGCCTCCGAGCAGGGAATAATGCGCTGCGACAGTACTACGTGGACAAAAAGCTTAAAAAAGGGGCTTTTTTTGCAAATAGCCTCCTGACAAATTTTATTTGCAAAAATAGTCCTATCCAAAATTTATTTATAAAAATGACCTTGGCCCTGCCATGCCAGCGCTACGTCAGCGCCACGCGGGCAGGGTCTGGGCCAGGTATTCAAGTTGAACACGGTGATTGGTTCACCGTGTCTAAACACGGTGAACCAATCACCGTGTTCATCGTGTTTCTCACACCCCGTCCGGAGTGGTAGTATTGCATTAGATACGGTGATTCGTTCACCGTGTCTAAACACGGTGAACTGTTCACCGCGTTTAGACATGGTGAATCATTTACCGTGTCCTTCACTTTCATATTTGGTCAAATACGGCTTGGCTAGTTGTATTGGATACGGACTTAGCCATTTTCGGGGGTGCTTAATACATTTGTATTGGACACAGTCAACCATTCACCGTATCCATTAGATTTGTATTGGACACGGTGAATGGATCACCGTGTCCAATACATTTGTATTGGACACGGTGATCCATTCACCGTGTCCAATACAAATCTAATGGACACGGTGAATGGTTCACCGTGTCCAATACAAATGTATTGAGCACCCCCGAAAACGGCTAAGTCCGTGTCCAATACAACTAGCCAGGCCGTATTTGGCCAAATATGGAAGTGAAGGACACGGTAAATGGTTCACCGTGTCTAAACGCGGTGAACAGTTCACCGTGTTTAGACACGGTGAACGAATCACCGTGTCTAATGCAATACTAACACCCTGGGCGGGTTGTTAGTAACACATGAACACGGTGATTGGTTCACCGTGTCTAAACACGGTGAACCAATCACCGTGTTCAACTTGAATACCTGGCCCAGACCCTGCCCGCGTGGCGCTGACGTGGCGCTGGCGTGGCAGGGCCAGGGCCATTTTTGCAAATAAATTTTGGACAAGACTATTTTTGTAAATAAAATTTGTCAGAGGGCTACTTGCAAAAAAAGCCCATAAAATTTGGTTAAGGTATGGAGCAGTAATTAATTAATAATAAATATGCACCTACAATTGGTTGAACTTGACTGCCATACCCAATCACGTGACTCCTCGGCCAACCCACGTGGATTGGATTGGCCCAAAAGATAATCCTGCTGGCCAATAAAATTCCGGCACATCAGAAAGAAAAAAAAATTAATATTCCCATAAATTCCATATCTTCTCTCTGGTGGGTTAATACTTAATAGTAGCCTAGTAGGTATGGGAATGGTCTCAAGGGTCTACAGTAGCATGTTGCCTAATAAATAAGAAATTTAAGTTGAATTGGTCGCATCGAAGCAATTAAGTGCACTTGGATGCTCTGGCTTCTTTCACTCACACACACCATTAATGGAGTGGAGCCTCAATTTCCCCCTCTAAAGAGGAGAATATTTCATAATCTTAGAACTTCAAGAACAAAAATATAATATTTAATTCAATTGTTTAGCTTTAATGGAACACACATATAGAACTATTACAAATGTAATTTAGCTTTAATAAAATTAATGTTTGGTTAGCTGAAAAGCTTACATCTTCTGCTATGGTACAAAGCGGAAGTAAGTTGTCATTTCTTTAATTTGGGTATATGGACAAGTCCGGAGCTTTTGATGTTGTGATTTTCTACTTCTACAAGTGGTTGCAATAGGATTTTGATGAAAAATCAGCTAATGATGCATCTTGTAGTAAGTAGCTCTACTAAAATAATACTTCTGTATAAGCTCCAGCCGGAAAAGAAGCCTTTTTTTTTTTTTTCATTTCTAATTACAATGAAAAGTCTTTAGGTTTTGCTGTGGTGTCTTTTTGCTTGTGTTGCGTAGAAGTTACTGTAGAAAATTTTTGATGAAATGTCACTTATTAGTGCTTTTCCTAGCAGTTGTACTTAAACAGCATTTCTATGTAAGCATTGTTATTATTATATAAAAGGAAGCAGAGAAGCAGCTAATGAATCCTACAAAAGAACATGAAGGAAAATGAATGGCAAGTCACATAGACATATAGAGAGAGAGATAGAGAGAGAGAGAGAGAGAGAGAGAGAGAGAGAGTTCAATTCATGATTACCCACAACAAAGGAGCAAGCAGTCCAACCACCTCTCGTGGATCTAAGAACAGGGTTTCCCTTGAGATCCACTGATCCATCTTTTGTGTACTCCCCTCGCCTTGACTCCGCGTCAACAGCAGCGGCGGCAGTGGCGGCGGCGCTCTCGGCCATTTATATGGCGCTGCAGAGGCCCTATAGGGAAATAAGAATAAGAAGGAAGGGAGCATATATGGCCTTTATGAGATGAACTATAAGCTTTTATAGAATCCCTTTCCTCCCCGCCCCCTCCCCGAAATTTGGTGGATAAATTAATCATGATTTTAATGCCCACTGAATTAACCGCGAGTTTCATTGGGCATGGACATGGACAAATAAATGAGATCCAACCGCCAGTGATTTACTATAGTGTGTACTATCACGTATTGTTTACTAGTCCTATTTGGGCCTCCAAATAAGATATTTAAAAATAATTTATTCGGTATAAAAATTATTTGGTCAATTTGTATAAAAATTCACTAATTTTGCGATTTTATAAAAATGAGCCACTATATTAAATTTTACTGACTTGAACCGAATTTTTAACAAACTGACCAAAATATTTTTATTCCTTTCTCTCTCTCTTTCTCTCTCTCTCTCTTTTCTTTCGTTCTTTTTTTTTCTCTTTGACCTCATCGCCTCCTCCACCGCCTCCGCAGCCCTCAGTGACGGTAACAAGGACGGCGCCACCTCCTTTTCCTCCATCTCCTCCTCTGTCGATGCCGGAGAATGAGAAGAAGAACTCGGAGCGGGCCCAGGTGAGGGCGGAGCAAACGGAGGTGATGAGGCCGTTGCTGAGGAGGTACGTACTCGCCATTCATGAGAGTGAGGAAAAAAGACGGTCCATCTCTAAGGAGCGAACAAAGATGGAAAGAGTAGGGAAAAAAAAGAATAAAAAGTAAAAAATGAAGAAGAAGCTTTTCTTCTCTTTAAAAGGCCATTATATATTATTGCTGTTACCGAAAAGTTTAAGAATCAGAGAAAAAAGAAGAAGATGAATGCTGCACTGTTAAAATAAAATTGCACTATTTTATAAGAAAAGTACACTGTTTAATATTAACATTTCACGATTTGAAATAAAAATTACACTCTTTGAAATAAAAGTTGCACTCTTAATTTCAACAAAAATTACATAATTTCAGAGAAAATTGTACTATATCCAACCCTTATCGGCGTTATCTCCTCATCATCATCATCATCTTCTTCTTCTTCTTCTTCCCTTGACCACTTCCCCTCCCTCCCCGTCCAACCTCCATTCTCACCAACGCGAGCCTCTCTACCCAGCACGCCGCATTGGAGTGCCGAAACATGAAAACGACCTTATCGCCTCTGTCAACTCCGCACTCACCTAGCCCCGCTCTGAGTTCTCCTTCTTTTTCTCCTTCTCCGGTGTTAGCGGAGGCGGAGGTGGATGAAGAGAAGGCGATGCCACCCTCGTTACCTTCGTTAAGGGCCGCCAGCGCCAGCGGAAGAGGAGGTGGCGCCGCCCTTACCGTCGCCGCAGGCCACGGAGGCAGCGGAGGAGGCGATGAAGGTCAGAGAGAAAAAAAATGAAGGAAAAAAAAAAGAAAAGAGAGGTAAGTCGTTTTCGTGTTTCGTCGCTCCGGTGTAGCGTGCTGGATAGAGAGGCTCGCATTAGTAAGGATGGCGATAGGAGGGGGAGGGAGAGGAGAAGGGGGAGGGGAAGGAAAAGGTCAAGGAAATAGGAGGAAGAAGAAGAAGAAGAAGAGGAAGAAGAAGAAGAAGAAGAAGAAGAAGAAGAAGAGGCGATGTCACGGCCCGCGACCGCCTATTTGGTAGGCACAGGCTCGACGACAGTCGCCGAACGGACAGAGTCTCCCCTATCCGCCCAAGGTGAACAAAGATCATCATGTACATCTAGTTACCCAGGAATAACTTCAACAACATATATGATCAAGCGAGTATTAAAATACAAGCGAGTAAGAGAGAGAGTCTAACTATCACATTGCATTCAATCATTTAATACATATTTCCCACCAAGCTATACATCATTGATTACATCTTGCATCAAACAGATACATAACATCTCATAATACATGATCTCTCTAGCAACCTCACCAAAAGACATAAATCTCTCAATTATATACATGCTACATCAAAGTAGTACTCGACTCTAATGCAAAGTAGGAGGTAGCTATGCCCTTACCGCAGTCCTCGACCGGCGCGCTCGAACTCGACCCTGCAACAAAGTGGGATGATAACTAAATAAATAGTTTCCAGTGGGTTCGGCCACCGACGCCGCCGATTTTTTCACTAGGTCTAAGCAGGCATAAGTAGTAAAGGGTTAGCGATAAATATGTAAACATCTAGCATACTACTATGCCTTTGTAATATGAACAATAAAGAACAGGTAAGGTAAACATGTAATAGTATCTACTATGCTCATGATGAATGTTATTTACCTTTGTTTTCATAACCCAATCATACCGGCTCACCCGAAGGTTAAGCCTCTACTCACACAACCAACTATGCATTGTGAGGAGGCGTCCGCTGCTCTCACCCGGAGCTGTCTATGGGACAACTACGTCTGTCCCTAACCGTGAAGAACTTCGAAGACCACAGCTTGGGTGGAGCTACCACTACCAAGCTAACAGACGAATGTGAGCATGATCCAATCCTCTAACCCGAGGATACCCCACCAACTAGTGGTAATCCAATCCGGGAACAACACCGATCCCAACCTCATATCCGAGTAATCACATTGCCTCTAGCTAATGCCACAAGTTCACATTGTCTCTAGCTAATGCCATAATGTCATAAGTTTTTCCATTCACATGTCAATTGCCACTTTCCAATGCCACAATGTTCAAGTTGTTGTCATGCCACTATAGAGCCCCTTGTCCGCATCCGATCCCCACATCACATAGCACAATGTTCCATCTCATTCACATATATATATATATGTATATATGTATATATGTATATATATATATATATATATATATATATGTATATATGTATATATATATATATCAATCTCATGAGAGCAAGCAAGGAAAGGAATAAATGACAACCTACTCTATAATGCATGCATACTACATGAACTAGAATGGCCAAAGAAGCAACTAAGGCATAGAAAGAAATCTGGATGTTCCGGATAGCACCCCCCACCTCTAAATAGTCCCAAGGTGTGAGAATCCTAGTTTCGTGATTTTTGAACACCGCCTCGGTCTTCCAGGCGGAAACGAAGCCAAAATGGTCTTTTTCTCCAATATCTTCGCGTAGCCTCAACGGATTGCCGAACCGAGGCTACCAATGCGTCAGAATGCCTAGAAATTAGGTTTACGTAGGTTCAATTTACCTAACATATAGCAAAACCCCCTCTTTGATCCGAGATTCCTCTACTTGCAAGAATACACTAAATAATCCCATGATTCAAGCAAATAGCATCTAGTTAGCATCTAGAAACCCATCTAGATCAAATCCTAGGGCATTTAAACCAAACCTCAAAGATCTACCATTAGAGATCTAGGAGCTCACCTCAACAAGCTTTCTCCACTAGCAAGGAAGAAGAAGAAAATGAAACTCTACCTTCTAGCACCCTTCTCCACTAACTTTTCCTCTTGGATCCACCCTAAGAGAGAGAGAGAGAGAGAGCTATCTTAGAGAGAGAGAGAGAGAGCTAGTTTAGGTTGCAAGTGTGAGGGAAATGAGAGAGGAGAAGGCCAACCCAGTTCTATAGCCCCTTCTCATGCCACAATTGCATAAAACCTCTCAAACAACCAAAGTTACTCACTGTCCGCACTGGGCATTTTCGGGCTACGGGGACCGGACCCTCTAGAGGGACCGGACCCCGAGAGCAAATTTCTTTTCAAAATTTTTGGGATTTCTCCTCAATGCTCTCCGAGGCCCTCAACACCCTTAGAAGCTATTCTAACGCATTCGGACTTTTCCGAAGCGTTTCGAAGCCAATAACTCCGCACTTTGGTCAATTCCGACCGAAGTTCGGATTCGTACGTACCGAGAATCCAATATCTTACATCCTCCCATCCTTAAAAGGAGTTTCGTCCGCGAAACACCACGCGCTTAAACTAATACGCATACCTTAATCCAAATCCTAGAAAAGATGAGGATGGTGCTTTCTCATCGCCTCCTCGAGCTCCCAAGTAGCCTCCCGATCATCATGGTTGCTCCATTGGACTTTGACATATGAAATCTCACGGTTCCGCAGCTTCCTCACCTCATGAGCAATGATGCGCACCGGGAACTCCTCATAAGTCATATTCTCTTGAAGCTCGGGCGGTTCGAACAAGAGCACATGCTCGGGATCGTGAACGTATTTGCAGATATTTGAAATGTGGAATGCACTATGAACTTCTGCAAGCTCGGGCGGCAATGCTAACCGATAAGCCACCGCACCAATCCGTTCTAGTACCTCCTACGGTCCGATGTAATGGGGACTTAGCTTTTCCCGAGCTCCAAACCTCTTCACACCCATCATAGGCGAAACTTTTAAGAAGACGCGGTCTCCAACCGCGAACTCAAGGTCTCTCCGACGCCGATCCGCATAATTCTTCTGCCTAGCTTGCGCCGTAAACATCCTTCGGCGAGCAAGGCGGACCTTCTCTTCCACCTCTCGCAACACATTGAGGCCCAAGGCTATCCGCTCGTCCACCTCGCTCCAGTGTATAGGGGAACGACACTTCCTCCCGTAGAGAGCTTCAAACGGGGCCATTCCTATACTAGCTTGATAACTATTGTTGTAGGCGAACTCGGCCATCGTTAGGTGCTCATGCCAACCACCCCGATAGTCAGTGACATACGCTCACAACATATCCTCTAACACTTGGATCGTTCTCTCTGACTGTCCATTGGTTTGAGGATAAAATGCGGTGCTAAAATCGAGTCGTGTGCCAAGTGCTGTTGCAAGCTTTTCCAAAAGTGAGATGTGAACCGGGGGTCTCGATTCGACACAATTGACTTTGGAACCCCATGAAGCCTCACTACCTCGTCGAGGTAAACCTGTGCCAACTTGTCTCGCGACCAAGTAGTGTGGATCGGTAAAAAGTGCGCCGACTTGGTCAAATGATCCACCATTATCCAAATAGTATCGTGGCCACTCGACGAACGGGCAACCCGACCACGAAATCCACAGTGATATCCTCCCATTTCCAAACAGAAATTGGTAAACTTTAAAGTTTTTCCACTGAAAATCGGCATTCCGCCTTGACTTGCTGCATACAAGGTATTGCGCCACATAGCGTCCAATATCTCCTCTCATCCCCGGCCACCAATAGTGCGCTCTCAAATCCTCGAACATTTTGGTGCCGCCCGGGTGGACGCTATAGGAAAACCGATGTGCCTCGTCCAAAATCAACCTTGGGATTTCTTCATTATCCGGCACACACCACCGGTTTCGGTACCGAAGAGTGCCATCGGTGCCAATGCTAAAATCCCCAAGGCGACCACTCTCGATGTCGCGCCGCACCTTTTGGAGACTTATATCCGCGGATTGCAATTCCTTGATTCGTTCCAACAAGGTCGGTTGGACAACGAGAGCCAACAGTATAGTCAGAACCTCCAGAGCTACAACTTCAAGGTCCATTCGCCACATTTCCTTCCACAAGGGCTCCTGATTGGTGACCCATAACGCGAGGTTCTCCATCGACTTTCTGCTAAGCGCATCCGCTACTACATTTGCCTTCCCAGGGTGGTAAAGGATTGTAACATCGTAATCCTTTAATAATTCCAACCACCTGTGCTGTCGCATATTGAGTTCCTTCTGAGTGAACAGATATTTCAAACTCTTGTGGTCTGTGTATAACTCGCAACGCGCTCTATAAAGGTAGTGTCTGCACAACTTGAGTGCGAAGACCACCGCTGCCAACTCCATGTCATGAATGGGATAGTTCTTCTCATGGTTTTTCAACTGGCGGGATGCATAAGCAATCACCTTCCCGCATTGCATCGGAACACACCCAAGCCCCTGGTAGGATGCGTCGCTATAAACCACAAAGTCCTCTCCCTGGACCGGTAGGGCTAGTATCGGAGTCAACGTCAACCTTTCCTTTAATTCCTTGAAGCACTGCTCACAATCGTCACTCCAAACGAACTTCGCGCCCTTCTGAGTGAGACGAGTAAGTGGAACACGATTTTTGAGAATCCCTCCACAAACTGTCTATAGTAGCACTACAAACTTCTAACACATTAGTCGGGCGAGGCCAATCCTTAATCGCCCCCGCTTTCCTTGGGTCAACAGATACACCACCCTCGAAAATGACGTGCCCTAAGAAAGCAACCTTCCTAAGCCAGAAGTCGCACTTCTTCAACTTTGCATAGAGCTTTTCCTCCCGAAGGACTTGTAGCACAATCCTCAAATGTTCCGCGTGCTCCTCGTCGCTACGTGAGTAGACCAAGATGTCATCTGTGAATACCACCACAAATCGGTCCAAATAAGCTCTAAACACACGGTTCATCAAATCCATGAACGCTGCCGGGGCATTTGTAAGCCCAAATGGCATGACCGTGAACTCGTAGTGCCCGTACCATGTTCGAAACGCGGTCTTATGCACATCATCTGGCTTGATCTTTAACTGATGATAGCCGGACTGGAGATCAACCTTCGAGTAAACCCGCGACCCTTGCAACTGATCAAACAAGTCGTCGATACCAGGCAACGGGTACTTATTCTTAATCGTGACTTTATTGAGATCACGATAATCAACACAAAGACGAAAGGATCCGTCGTCCTTCTTTACAAACAGCACCGGGACTCCCCAAGGTGATACACTCGGCTTCACGAACCCTTTATCGACTAGATCCTGCAATTGAGCCTTCAATTCCTCTAACTCGGTCGGTGCCATTCGATATGGAGCCTTCGAAATTGGCGCCGTCCCGGGGACCAAGTCTATAACGAACTCGATCTCTCGATCCAGTGGCAATCCCGGTAACTCCGCAGGAAAGACATCTGGAAACTCCCGGACCACGGATATATCCTCAAGTGCCGGAGTCACCTTATTGACCTCCACAACGGTCGCTAAGTAAGCTGCGCAACCGCTGCTAACCAACTTTCTCGCCCTTGTCGCCGACACCGTCGCGGCGAAGCATGAGCTCTTGCATGCTCGATAGGCGAACTCCTCCTATCCTGGCTCACGAAAGTTATCACCTTGTTCTTGCAGTCGATAGACGCATAATACTTCGAGAGCCAGTCCATGCCTAATATGATGTCGAAGTCCTTCAACTTCTTGAGCACTAACATCCGTGTCGACATGATCCAGTTGCCCACCTGCACTGGACACGCCAAGCATTCCTTCCGAATAACAAATGCATGCCCGGGGCCCTTTACTCGCCAAGTGCTTTCACTCAATTGTATCTCTATACCATGCATTTGTGCAAATGGCCTACTGATGAATGAGTGCGTAGCACCTGTATCAAACATAGCCCTGGAGCGAACTCCGTTAATCAAAACCATACTTGCCACGACGTCACGGTCGACGACCTCCGCAGGTTCCTCCACTTGCGCCGCAAACACTCGGCCACTTGGAGCCGGCTGAGGCGCCTCAGACTGACGTGGCGCCAACACACATCCAGCAGACATCGCAGCGGGAGGAGCTCCACCAAACTATCTCGGAGTCGCCGGAGCGGATGCAACAGACGGGGCAGGCGACGATCCTTCTGGGCACTGCCGGCCTATATGTCCCGCCTGACCATACCTGAAGCACCGTCTCGCCTTATGTTCACAGTTGATTGGCCGATACTCCCCGCCACAGATCACACACCTCAAGGGTCCACGGCTCTTGGACTGTCCCTTTGGATACTTCGGGGGCTTCTTGGAACTTGACTGTCCCCCTGAACTACCGCCGGGCCGCTTCTTCCCCTTGTCCTTCTCGAACGCCTAGAGCTCCTCCTGCACGCAAGCGTTCCCGTGCTCGACCCATAAGGCACGATCCAACACCTCCGCAAAAGTGCGGAACTTGAAAGCATGCACCATCCGAAATATATCGGGCCGGAGTCCCCCCACAAAGCACTCCGCCCGATCCTGCTCGGTCCGTGCCACATCCGGGACACAATTCAGGAGATGAGTGAACTCTCGCTCATACTCCCGAACTGTACGATTGCCCTGTTTGAGCTTCCGAAAATCCTCCCGCATCTTTCTCTTATTACTGTCGGGAAAATACTCCACAAATATCAACCCCGGAAACTCCTCCAAATCAATCGGGGGAAGGTCCAGAGATCGATCTTGTTTCACCCTCCTCCACCAGACTCGAGCCCTCTTCTCGAAGCAATGAGTGGCCAAGTGTACTTTATCTCGTTTCAAGGTGTAGATGTCCTCGAACAATGTCTCCATCGTGGCTAACCAAGTCTCCACGACCCAAGGGTCTATTACCTCGCCATCAAACGTCGGAGGGTGGAATTTCATAAACTTGGTAAGAGCCGTGTAGCCACGCTCCCGCTCAGCCTCCTCAGCGGCCGCATCAAGTACTGACGAACCCGAAGCCACGGGAGGAACACAAGCCGGCGAAGGACATGCCGCAATCGGGGCTGCCGCAATGCCCACACCCTCAATCGCATTGGGCGCGCGAGCCGAGGGCGCGGGCGGATCACGGCCTTCAGTCGCCGTTGTCGCCGTCGCCGCTACTTGCCGCTCCATAAGCTCTTGGAGCCGCTCAAACCGATCCTCTTGGCACTCCACCACACCAACTAGTGCAGTCATCTGCGCCCACAACTCCTGCACCTCACTAGATCCAACTTGCTCAGGCACCTCCAAAGGCGGTGCCAGAGTGGATCACGTCACGGGGCATCTCGGTGGTGCCATAGCTCCTGAAACACAACATACGTTAATTACCATAACCCACGACCCTACGCAAAATAGGAACAAACGACTCGACACCCAATCCGGCGGAAGCTCACAAGCATACTCATTCCCAATTCCTAGTGTTATGTTGTTGGCCGCCAACACAACTCACTCGAAGTGAGGACAAATATTACTTGAATCCATCTCTACTAACCACTAGAGACATATACAACTATACCCAATTAACTTATTTTCCGCCACGACACATAGGTCCACGTCACTAACGCACCTATGTCCTTAGAGTTTACCGTCCTAGGGTCTCCTGGGTACATCCTAGACTTCTCTCTTTTACCGCTCTGATACTATAATCTGTCACGGCCCGCGACCGCCTATTTGGTCAGCACGGGATCGGCGACAATCGTCGAACGGGCAGAGTCTCCCCTGTCCGCCAAAGGCGAACAAATATCATCATGTACATCTAGTTACCCAGGAATAACATCAACAACATACATGATCAAGCGAGTATTAAAATACAAGCGAGCAAGAGAGAGAGTCTAACTATTACATTGCATTCAATCATTTAATACATATTTCCCATCAAGCTATACATCATTGATTACATCTTGCATCAAATAGATACATAACATCTCATAATACATGATCTCTCTAGCAACCTCACCAAAATACATAAATCTCTCAATTATATACATGCTATATCAAAGTGGTACTCGACCCTAATGCAAAGTAGGAGGTAGCTAGCTAACTAGGGCGCTATGCCCTTACCGCGGTCCTCGACCGACGCGCTCGAACTTGACCCTGCATCAAAGTGGGATGAGAACTAAATAAATAGTTCCCAGTGGGTGCGGCCACCGACGCCGCCGATTTTCCCACTAGGTCTAAGCAGGCATAAGTAGTAAAGGGTTAGCGATAAACATGTAAACATCTAGCATGCTACTATACTTGCGCAATATGAACAATAAAGAACAGGTAAGGTAAACATGTAATAGTATCTACTATGCTCATGATGAATGCCATTTACCTTTCTTTTCATAACCCAATCATACCAGCTCACCCGAAGGTTAAGCCTTGACTCACACAACCAACTACGCATTGTGAGGAGATGTCCGCTACTCTCACCCGGAGCCGTCTGCGGGACAACTACGTCTGTCCCTAACCGTGAAGTACTTCAAAGACCACAACTTGGGTGGAGCTACCACTACCAAGCTAACAGACGAATGTGAGCATGATCCAATCCTCTAACCCGAGGATACCCCACCAACTAGTGGTAATCCAATCCGGGAATAACACAAATCCCAACCTCATATCCGAGTAATCACATTGCCTCTAGCTAATGCCACAAGTTCACATTGTCTCTAGCTAATGCCACAAGTTCACATTGTCTATAGCTAATGCCACAATGTCATAAGTTTTCCCATTCACATGTCAATTGCCACTTTCCAATGCCACAATGTTCAATTTGTTGTCATACCACTATAGAGCCCCTTGTCCGCATCCGATCCCCACATCATATAGCACAATGTTCCATCTCATTCACATATAGATATCTCATTCATATATATATATATNCTTTTCATTTTGACATTATTTGAGCCGAATTAGCAATAGAATCGGCTCCAATTTCATTACACGGCAGAAATTTCTCCTTTTTGCACTACCACTTCGCACTGAACACTTCAAAACCCTTTGGAAACACACCCTTGGCTTTTCTGAAACTTCACAATTGATTCAGAGATTCCACAATTTATCCTTACGCCTTACTTTAATTCTTTTAATCAAAGTTAGCGTCGGAAATCCGAAAATTCTTTTTACATTTCGTTTCGCGCCCAATTTGCGCCGAAACACTTATTTATCTCCGAAATTCATTCCAACGCATCACGAATCACTCGAGGATGATGTCCAACTAGCTCAATCCTCACTTTGATCCCCGAGATCAAAGTTGACATCGCAACTCCAAATTTCCATATGTTACATCTACCGAGCACCTCTCCTCTCTGCCGTGGACCACAGAGAAGGGCCCACACACCTCAGGCCCTCGCCTGGCTGTGGTCCCAATCTTAACCCCCGCGCGCCGCCACCGCCCTTGGACGGCCATGTCGGCCTCCCTCGGCCTCCGGCGACGAGTTGCCGCCACCCCAAAGCTCCCCCGGCCGCCGCCTAGCACTGCCAACCCGTGAACCCAAGGCCAAGCGTGCGGGCTTGATCTCCTCCGCCACGCCACCGGCTGCCTCCCGCCGCCAGCCAGCACGTGCCCCGGCTCCCACTGACCTGCCACACCCGTCCCTTGCCGGTGTGCCCGCCATCCGGCGACCGCCGGCCAGCCCGTGCTCCCACTGGTTCTGATAAGCTTAATTTCGTGTTTTCTGTGCACTATTTCGGGTTCGAGTCACTGTTCCGATGACCCGAGGGCACCCTGACACTCCCAGAAGTGAGCACGACAATCCCTGATCCGTGTCAATCATCGTACTCACCTCCTTTGGGGTCAGCATAGCCCCAGTCTGAGTATCAATCACGGTTTAGTCACTATGCGCGTTGTTCACTGAATTTCGCGTTGCTCCCGCGCTCTCCGTAGTAGCCGGCCATGCTCCGAAATATGAGCACGGCCTCCGACACATCGAGACCTATTAGTGGGTGTTTCGGCCTGGCTCGAATGTCTTCGGTTTGCACTGTCAGGCCGTAAAACCCCGAAAATCACATAAAATGATGTGATTTTATGTAGTCACGGGGGATTATTTGCAAATTTACATTTCGTGGCTGCTGTGGGCAGTGTGTGCGGGCAGCGGGTGACCTCTGGAATGGTTGTCCAAGGTCCCGGGCCTTTTCGGAAATTAGATGTCGAATTTTGATGCGTTTTTCGGCAAAATCCACCGATAGAACGCAGTTTTAGTTCAGAATTCTTCCAACGGTGCTTCACGATAAATTATGTAGTCGCTGAGCCTTGTTGGCTGATCTCCCGCGTTGTTTTGAGGGTTCGAAACCGACGGGTGAGCGACAGTGGGTTCCGGTGTCGAAATTGACACTTCCGGGAATCTAGATTGGAACGATTATCCGACGATAATTATTTTGATGTAAGGATATGTGTTTGCTGCTAGGTCACACAAATTATTGTGTTTAGTGGCAACGGGTGACTCGTGGCACGAGTCGGTGAGTTCTGGGACAGTTCGTGGGTCCCGGCGAAGTCCTGGTATGATTTTCGGGACTTCTAGCAAGTTACGGTAATCGATTTTGGGAAATCAATTCCCGTTGGTTTTACAGGTCGGATTGTGGGTTAGTGGTTCTTAGTCGTGGGTTGGATTCTAACCTGGTGGACCTTTCGTAGGTCCTGTTGATATTCTTCCGCAATCGAGAGACCAGTGCTACGTACGTACCTACAGGTAGATACTTCGATCCGAAGTCGGTACAGTGGTGCACGCTCGATGACATCCTTTCCACCCTTCTCCTACTATCATGTTGTATTTATTTGTTGAGCCTTGCACCTTTATTATGTCTTTATCGCTCTACTTGGTTTGTTTACATATCTAGCATCATGAGTAGAAGTAGAGTAGGTTTATGACTACATGTGAGATTTGTGACCTAGTTGGTTGGTTATTGTATCTCGTACTTTGACCTATTCGGTCTGTTTATTGCATCGAGCATTATGGCATACTTGGTTGGTTGGACTACTTGGTAACCTATATAGTTGTCACACCCCAATAATCCCACATCGGATATGAATGGGGATGTGATTGGGTATATAAGAGACTTAGACACTAGTAATAATAATTAGGCTTAAGCATTTTCGGTCGGTGGTTGGGTCCAACGAGTTATTGTTGCCAGTGGGCTGGGTCGTTACATTTGGTATCAGAGCTAGTTACCAGCCGAAAATGTGTGGCGAGTCTGAAAGACAAGGTGATAGGCTATGCAGGAGTCTCAGGGTCTGAAAGACAAGGTGATAGGCTATGCCGGAGTCTAAATGACAAGGTGACCGGCTATGCCAGGGTCTGGATGACAAGGCTAACGAGATGAGTCTCAAATCGCCTGGTGATCTTGGGCTTTATGTATGATTGGACTAACTGGACTGACGAGGACGTCAGGGTCTTAACGGGAGAAGTCTGACGAGGACGTCAGGGTCTTAACGGGGGAAGTCTGTCACACCCTACTAATCCCACATCGGATATGAATAGGGATGTGATTCAGTATATAAGAGACTTAGACACTAGTAATAATAACTGGGCTTAAGCATTTTGGGCTGGTGGTTGGGCCCAATGAGTTATTATTGCTAGTGGGCTGAGCGTTACAACGGTCGATACACCCTGAGGGGTAGGATTGTCAGCTAGTTGCCGACTGTTGGCCATTGAGCATATCAGTATCGATCTCCACTGCTCGTACGCATTTCACGAACACCAGTAGTCTAATCCACCGCAAGAGGGTGTTCTTTTCCGAAAAATTGGTCGGGAGTGCCAGCTCGTGAGCCCAGGTGCTTTATGTGAGGGTTATATGCTTTCAGACCCGGATGCTTATGCGAGAGTCGTATACCTTTCAGATCCGGGTGCTTATGCGAGGGTCATTTACATGTTAGAGTAGTTGTGGCACAGGCTTAAGGTCTACGGACTGATATGGCAGGTTTCTGATTGGGTACTTTTGGACTAGTCGTCCGGTTGATGCATGCATACAGTAGCGATAGTGATTCATATATATCTCGTTTCTTTATTTATCATTGCTACTGTATTATCATTATCTATACTTTTATTTATCCTTCTTGACTAGTAAGTACCCTCGCCCTCGTCGATTTGCGGTACCCAATGGGAGGGGAGACATGTGTACATGTTCTCAACCCCCACCCTCTTCAGGTGACATTGCAGGTCTAAGTCGGGACGGTCCGTGAGGTACATAGCTTAGCATTCGATAGATCCATCGGCCTGTTGCTTTGGTTAAATTTTCAAACTCGTCTTTCAAATAATTTACTTAGACTTATTGATTCAACGGTTTCCTTTATTTGAATAATTGGGATTTTGTGAATGTAATAAAGGATTTATGGATTTCTTACAAAATGGAAATAGTTTTCTACCCCTCGTGGTAGTGCGTTTTTAAAAGAAAAAGGGTTTTGGGTGGGAAACGGTTTTAAAAAAAAATTTCTTGGTTTTCATGACTTAGTGTTTCAAAATGAATTTTCGGGTAAGAAACATTTTAAACTAATAGAAGTGGATATATGAATATTGTGATGAATTGGATGTGGATGCGAATGGTGAATGTATATGGATATTTATATGTGTGTTGTTGTATTTTGTACTTGTGCGACGCCGTGCAAATACAGGACAGACTCTGTCCGTGTGAACAGTGGACTCCCTATATTTGTGGCGGATCTGGTATAACCGGGGATCAAGGTTTTCAAAAAAAAAAAAAAAAAAAAGGCACTTCCGCATTCGTTTTAAATCCAAAAAGGGACCCCGGGGTGTGACACGGCCGATGCCAGCAGAGGAGGAGACGGAAAAAGAGGAAGTGGCGCCGCCCTTGTTATCATCGCCGAGGGCCGCGAAAGCGGTGTAGGAGGCGATGAGGGTCGGAGAGGGAAAAAAAAAACGAAGAGGAAAAAAAAAGAAAGAGAGAAAGGAAAAAGGGTATTTTGGTCAGTTTGTTGAAAATTCGATATGGATCTGCAAAACCCAAAATAGTGGCCAACTTTTTCAAAATCGCAAAACTAGTGGATTTTTTATGCAAATTGGCTAAATTATTTTATATGATTGAAAGCTACATTTGATTTTTGCTCTTTGAAAGTTATTGACATTTATAATTTGACAGGATATTGTAATTCACCTACAATGTTATTTTATTCAAAAAAAACTTCAAAAGCAAATGTAGTATTCATTTCAAAAGTTTGATCACAGTTCTAATCTATTAAATATTGCATCTTTTTTTAAGATCCTGTTTGAATGTAATGTTAGGATTTGGTTAGATTTATAGTTGGATCCTAGTTGAGTCACAATTAATATTTAAATCTGTTGGAGATAAAGTATTAAGATTTAAATATTAATTAGAGTATAAATCTAATTAGAGTAGGATTTGGTTAGATTTTTATGTAAGCTACAAATGTAGTATATGTGCTATTATTTTGGTGATGGTCATATGGCTTAGCCACACCCATATGGTATGGCCAAGGTGGTCATAATATTTGGACGCCTTTAGTGCGTGAAGGTATTCTGTGTAAAAGAGGAGTCAGGTGTAATTCTTCTCTTGTTCAGTGAATTTTATTTCACCTATATATTTTCTGTTTTGGTTTTTTTCTCATTTGTGATTGCATCAACTTTCGCTGAGGAGATGGGTTTTCTCATTTGTGATTGCATCAACTTTTTCCGAGGAGACGGGTTTTCTCTTTCGTGATTGCATCAACTTTTGCTGAGGAGACGGGTTCATAGTAAAAATCTAATTTGATGCTTTCGTTGCAGAATCCCAACAACTGGTACCAGATTCCCAACAATTGTTATCATAGCCTAAGGTTACCGATCTTAGGAGAGATCGACGCTAAAGCACTGGATTACCGATTCTCATAGAAAATCGACGTCATAGCACGATGTTACCAATCGTTGGAAGTGATCGATGTTAAATCACAATTTGATCTCGTTAGGCATGTTGGACTCGAAAGGTTACAATTTTTTAACTTCTGGTGAAGTCATAGGGCGTTCAAAAGCAAGATCTGGTTATGTGCGAGAAGAACAAGCTTGAAAATTTATACATTCTAAATCGGAACACAATCAGAATGGGAGCGAGGACAATTTGGGTTCCAAAAATTCACGAAGAAGCAGTCGCTCGAGATGGAGCGGCAGATGTGGCGACATCGAGCAAAGAAGACAAGCTAAAGGTGGAGCTTGCATGGTGAGTGTTGGAAAAATCTTTCTGATCTTTTATTACAATATTCTTTAAAAATAATTCGAAATTTAATTTCAGATTTAGAAAAATTTCGAGAAAGAAAATAAATAACAAATATTGTAAAGAAAAGGTTTAGATAAGACCTGTGGATCGAGGCGTGCAGAGCACTGTCCTAGAAGCGAAATTGCCCCTCCACGTGCGAGGCTTCCCGGCAATTACATCCAACGATACAACGACCACGTTCCACCCCGTCGGCACGATTTCAAGTTGCCGCAAGATGAACCAAACAAGTTTCAGATCCAGCAATGAAAGCTCGGCGAAAATCGGCGGAAAAGATTAATGACGAGAAAGCAGGAAATACGAGGTAGATGGTAGGTTTTTCTCTTAGGTATACGTCAGTTCACCCCGAACTCGTGCAACCTCGTCCAGTATTTATAACCAAGGCAAGAATCTTGCTTCAACGCGTTAAATTCATGTAGAACAAGATAAGCCTATGATTATACGGATAAGGATTAGGATTAGGATAAAGATAAAGATAAAGATAAAACCAAAAAATTAAAAATAAAAAAATAAAATAAAATAAACCGGATGTATGGACCGCGCGAGCAGCCGCCCCCCCAGCCCGGCCCAGCTCGTGCTCATGTTGAGCATGTGTGTATTTAAACGAGAGCATAACTCTCATTTTCTCCCAAGTAACTAGCTTGAGAATAAAGGAATATATATATGCCAATAACACCCTTTTGGTTTCTAATGTGGGACTAAACTACACACATGAAAACTTTAGTTGGGCTCCCAAGCAAAGCCCATTAATAATTATTGGGCTCTCAAGAGGCCTTAACAAGTTTTAAATCACAAAAACCCAATAAAACCCAATAAAATCCAATAGTGAGCTCGTCGCAATGGCTAAGGAATCAATTCAAGATGGGGATTGTTAGGATTTGGTTAGATTTGTAGTTGAATTTTAGTTGGATTAGGATTAATATTTAAATATGTTGGAGATAAAGTATTAAGATTTAAATATTAATCAGAGTATAAATTTAATTGGACTAGGATTTGAGTAGATTTTGATGTAAGCTATAAATATAGCATAGGTGCTATTAATTTAGTGGTGGTAGTACGGCTTAGCAACAGCCATATGGTATAGCTAAGATGGCCATGATTTTGGATGCACCTAGTGTATAGGTGCAAGAGGACGTATATGGCTTTTATAGTTGTGGGTCATTAGTATATCTTGTACATGATGAGAAAGAGGTCTTCTGAATTTATAGAAGATGAGATGGGGATGAGAGATTCAGAAGAGGGCTAGAGTGGAAACTACTTTGTGTAGAAAAAGAGTCAGGTGCAATTTTTCTTTTGTTTAATAAATCTTATTTTATCTGTATATTATTTTTTTTGATTTTCTCTCTATTGTGATTGCATTAGCTTTTACCGAGAAGAAGGAAGGGGTTTATGGTAAAAATTCGGTTTGACATTTTCGTTGTAGAATCCGAACAACCGATACTAGATTTCCAACAATTGGTATTAGAGCCTGAGGTTACCGATCTTGGGAGAGATCGATGCCAAAGCACTGGCCGGATTACCGATCCTTGTAGAAGATTGACATTATAGCACGATGTTACCTATCGTTGGAAGTGATCGATGTTTAAAGCATAATTTGATCTCATTAGGCGCGTTGGACTTGAAGAGTTGCAATTTTTTAACCTCAGGTGGAGCTTTGAGGGTCCAAAAGCAAGATCGAGTCTTGTGCGAGGCGAAAAAGCTTATACTTTTTGAACTGGAGCATGGTTAGAACAAGAGCGAGGACAATTTGGGTTTCAAAATTTCATGGAGATGCTTATACATTCTGAACTAGAGCGGCGAATGTGGCAGAATCGAGCAAAGGAGACAAGCTAAAGGTGGAGCTTGTGTGGCGAGCTCGATGCAACGACTAAAGACTACAAATCAAACCAAAATGGGGATTGTTAGATTTGGTTAGATTTGTAGTTGAATCCTAGTTAGATTAGGATTAATATTTAAATATGTTGGAGATAAAATATTAAGATTTAAATATTAATTAGAGTATAAATTTAATTGGACTAGCATTTGGAAAATTTTTAATGTAAGCTATAAATATAGCATAGGTGCTATTATTTTGGTGGTAGTGGTACGACTTAGCCACACCTATATGGCACGGCCAAGGTGGTTATGATTTTGGATGCTCTTAGTGTATGAGTGCAAGAGGACGTGTGTGGCTTTTATAATCGTGGGTCATTAGTATATCTTGTGCATGGGTGCACAGAATGAGAGAGAGGTTTTCTGAATTTATAGAAGACAAGAGAAAGGTGAGAGATTCAGAAAGAGGGCTCAAGTTGAAGCTACTGTGAGACCTATGTAGTCCTATATATAAGATATAATAGGGCTAGGACTTTTAACCCAGCTATAGCATTTTGAGCAATAGCTAGGCCCAAGAGGTTAAGAGAGTTAAGCATGCTAGGGTTAGAGTAGTCCTAAAATAGGTGACCTCCTGGAAAGTAGGGTGTTACGGTTGGTATCAGAGTCAGTTACCAGCTGAAAATATAAGATAAGTCTCGGCTGAGCTAGACTACACATCGTGGAGAGCGAAACTCTCATGCTAATGACCATTGTGGGTAGAGCATGACTCCCCTACAAGGTCAGTTAAGACTAACGAGACGAGTCTCACATAACCTGATGCTTGTAAGTTTGAGCCTAACGAGGACATCAGGGCTTAAAGAGAGGGAGAATGTGAGACCCTAGATAGTCATATATATAAGAGATAATAGGGCTAAGACTCTTGACCCGGTTATAGCATTTTAGACGGTGGTTAGGCCCAAGAGGTTAAGAGAATTAAGCATGCTAAGGCGAGAGTAGTCCTAGGATGGGTGACTCCCTGGAAAGTAGGGTGCCACAGCTATTATGTGTAGAAGAGAAGTCAAGTGTAATTCTTCTCTTGTTTAATAAATTTTATTTTACCTGTATATTTTTTATTTGATTTTCTCTCTATTGTGATCGCATTAGCTTTTGCTGAGGAGACAGTTTTACGGTAAAAATTCAATTTAATATTTTTGTTGCAGAATTCCAACAAATCGGTACCAGATCAACAACGTTGCTATCAGAGCAGGTTACAAATTCTCAAAATCTGGTATCAGGGTGAGTACCAGATTCCTAACCTATAAGAATATACTATCCAAGGATAACTTATTCGATATAATACTTTTGTAGTATGATTGTAACTAAGAGCTTGATTTTTGTTTTTTCAAAGTACTTGATATTCATGATTTGGTAGGATAATATATTTTACCTATGAGATATTTTATTCTGAAAAAATAACTTGAAAGTTGAATATGATATTCTATCTTTAAACGTTTAATTTGATAGCACAAGTTTAACATATGGGGTAATTTATCTTATTCGATATAAAATTTTTTTGTGTATGATGGGATAATACAAGTTTGAATTTCATTCCTTAAAAGGTCTTAGCATTTATAATTTTGTGGGACAATAAATTTTACCTACAAAGTAATATATCTTTTCCTTAAAGGCCAAATATGCTATTCCATTATAGACATTTGAGAATACTCGTAGCTTCGATCACAATGAAAAATTCTCATACTGAATAGAATATTACTTATTTATCTATATATCCAAACATGGTCTAATTTAAAAGGATATCATAATCCAATATCGGATGCATAAAAAGCTTGGGTAGTAGCATAGGATAAAATTAAGAAGTAAATGCAATTAGAACCACCGACTCTTTTCCGTTTGTAGATAGCGAGCAAAACTTTCAAAATTTTATATTTTTAACTCATACTCTCAAATTTTCTCAATTAGCTATGCACATTTAGAGCATGTTTGGTTCATAATTGGAATAGGAATGAGAAATGAAACTGAATTGTTTTGGAATGGATAATTGAATAATGAATCATCAAAAAATATTTGGTTCATTATTGGAATGAAAATTAGAATGAAAATTTAGAATTTTTTAGAGAGAATTTTGATTAAGAGAGAGAAAAGTGATGAAGGGAGAGAAGGTAGGTGTTGGTGAAAGATAATTTTGAATAGTTTATTTTGAAATGGGCCAATTTGGGATAAAAATCGGATTGGGCCATAAATGGATTTGGCCATTTTCATTCTGGAATGAAATGGTAACCGGAATCCGATTCTTATAAAATAAACGACAACTATCGAATCAATGAATTCCATTTTGATTTTATATTCTAAATAGATGAAGCAAATATGCCCTTATATTCTTAATCATAGTTATTTTAAATTGTTAAAATATAAATGTAGATGGTTATTTTCGAACTCTTGAAAGTTTAGATGGGAAATATAAATTTACAAAGTTTAAGTGACTATTCACAAACGGCCAAAAGTTCGGATGGCTCTGATGCATTTAACTTTGAAATTAAAGAGTGATATTAGAGAGAGGAATATGATTTGGTAATACTTTGAGATCAATTGAGTGTGAACGACCCGGACCACCTTTGAGTCGCCAAATCCTCCTGCTCTAATTTTTCCTATTTTAGTGATATTAGAGAGAGGAATATGATTTGGTAATACTTTGAGATCAATTGAGTGTGAACGACCCGGACCACCTTTGAGTCGCTAAATCCTCCTGCTCTAATTTTTCCTATTTTATCCAATTCAACGTAATCTTAAGTACGAATCAAATATAAATAATTACACATAAGCACATAGAAATATATAAAGAATTTACAAATTTTCTTCACTCATATAGCCTGTGGGGATGTAATGTGGGTTTTATCAGACTGGTATGAGCCACACTTTTTAAGACATGACCAGGCCATTGGGATCAATGCCAGTACGATAAAAAGCCACACTTTTTAAGACACGGCCATGCCATTGGGATGGATGCCAAACATAATAAGAATTTGAACCATGTTAGGCCTACCTACCTTTCTTAGTCTAAGGCACAGAAAAATCTTGGCTGGTATTGTGTCAAAGCAAGATGACTTAATGTTTTCATTTTTTATATATTTTTTAATTTTTTGATCTAGAATTTAAAATTTCTTTCAAGATTAGTTTTATAAAAGAGAGAGTAAAAGTTTGTCAAGTTTTTCTTCCATAATGTGTCTCAGTTTCAAAATACAACTATTTTTAAAATATTCATCTAAACTTTATCTAATATTATCCTCTCAATTTTAAGATTTAGGGTATGTTTGATATATAAGGTTAAAGGAGGTGAAATATTATTCCTATAAGTTTTCAACCCCCTATTAATTATATTTGGTACGCATAGTTAACTATTAAGGGTGATAATCATTTCACCTTTCTTTACCCCTTCCCAACAATATAATTTTGTTGACCTAGGGGGTTACTAGATTAAAAAAAGTTAAAGAAGGTGAAAGAGAAAAATTCATCTCTCTTCACTTTCTCTCTCCTCACTTTCTCTCACTTTTCTTTTTTTCTTTCATCATTTTCTCTCATTGTATTTTTTTTCTTTCCTCATTTTCTCTGTCTTCACTTTCTTTTTACTTTTTTATCACTTCACTTTCTCTCGGATCTCTTTTTTCTTGGTTTATCTTCCTTCATTTTTCTTTCCGCATCATTTTCTGTCTCCTTGCTTTCTCTCTTCTCACTCTCTTTTTGTTTTATTTCTCTTTATTTTCTCTCTTCTCATCTCACTTTACTTCGTATGAAAATTCCGCCGCAAAATATATGTCTCAATACAAAGCCATCCCTTTCTTTCGCATCATCAAATTTGGAACGCGAATCACGCGAGTGCGCATGTTTGACTGATAATATCACTCGATCCCAGTAGAAGATATTGAACCAAGTACCAATCAATCAAATATGACAAATGCAATGCTGCAGTTCTTCTTATTTTATTTGGGTTATATATTTTTCCAGTATTTTAATGTCATCTTAAAAAGCATACCGATAGACAAAAAGTTCAACATATAAATTATTATTTTGGTATAAAATAAATCACTCTTTTGTAAAATATATTATTGCTTTAGATCATGAATAGCAAGATAGAAAAATCTTCTTACCCAATAAGCTTATTGGATATTTAATATAATATCCAAACAGGATTAATGAAGTGCGTATAATTATTGTTGGATTAGTATTTGGTTAATTATTCGACTTATGACTAATTTACTAAATTTGCATTCGGTAACTCGAAATGTTCACTCATCTCTACAATCCTTTAAAAAAAGCCTAATTGCGTACAAATTCAGATTAGATCCATATATATATGTAGAGTAGGTCTTGTATGCTATTAGGAGCACGGAGGCCTCCGTGCTCCTAAGCTGTTTCGATGATGGGGTTTCCGAATTGACGATCGGCTTCGTTAGACTTAATCTAACATATTTGAAGTATCTTGAAAATAAATTTTGTGATTTTTCGATATCATTTTCCTAGCGATCGAAAGGGTTCAAAATCAACGGCTGAAAATAAAAATCTCACAAAAAATGGTGATATAGCATTAAAATTTTCGATCAAACATATTGATCTTGCTGTAAATAGTATAAAGAATTTTCTATCAAAATTTCATTTGATTTGAATACTTTTACACCGTTAAACTTGCAAACGGTATACATCAACCATTAAAAATTGTTAATTTTGAACCCTTTCGATCGCTAGGAAAATGATACCGAAAAATCACAAAAATTATTTTCTAGATAGTTCAAATACGCTAGATTAAAGTTTAACGGAGCCGATCGTCGATTCGGAAGCTCCATCATCGAAAACGGCTTAGGAGCACGNATATATATATATATATATATATATATATAAGACCCGAGTTGAGCTAGGATACTTTTACAAGTATCACCCCCATGATGCTATTAGGTTTTTAGCCATTGGATCTACTTCTTAATTACTAATAGTCCTTGGATCAAAAACTATTCCACCCACCACCACCTGCCACAATCATCTCAACTTCACATCTCTCCATCCAAGGGCTAAAAACACTAAAGCACCACCGAGGTGATACTTGTAAAGGTATTCTAGCTCCACTCTATAAGACCCACTCCTTGCCAATTACTGGAATGCTGCTACAATAATGTATCTTATTCTGCAAAAGTTATAATATATTACCAGCTGTTGCTACCCCACTAGCTGTATATAGTATTAAGTAGGTTCAGGGGGATTATGAGATTTAGGGCTTGTTTCGTCTAACTTTCTCTATTTCGTACAATCAAGAACCAGATTTTCGTCTAAATTTGTTTATTTATCAATCTAGCTACAAGTACATTCCACCTTCCCGTCATACCAAAACCTTCCAACCACTACATAGCAATTTTTTTATTTTTTTTTGAGAGAGATAGGTAGCACGCTATTCGTTTCGTTTATTTCATTTAGAAATAAACTTAGCTGAAAATATGAATCAACTAGGATTCAAACTTGAGATTTCGAGTACCAACCACTAAACTCTTTGCCACTTGCTCTAGAAACGGTCGGTACTACATAACAAATTAAACAAGCAATTTGACAACTCAGACCGAAATAGATATAATATAGCCCATTTGGTATTGAGGATTGCGGAATGCACTATCTGATTAAAAGAGTTGAGACGGAAGTGTATAATTAATTAAGATGTGGTTATCTATTTTCCAGTAAGGTAATAAAAAATCAAGGGGAAACTTCAAAAACCCCCTATGTGGTTTCGCACTTTATCACTTTAGTACCCTGTGGTTTAAAGTGTATCAATTTGCCCCTCTGTGATTTCGTTTTTTACTTTTTAGTATCAATTTTATTATTTTTTTTTCTTAAATCAGTGACAAAGTTAAAATTAAAGGGTACTAAAGTAAATATTCGATAAATTAATCTATATGGATATCTTAAGTTTTTTGTATACAATTTAACGAAATATTAAGGAAAAAGTAGCCGAAAAGATAAAAATAAAATCACAGGAGGGCAAATTGATACACTTTAAACCACATAGTACTAAAATAAGAAAGTGTGAAACCACATGGAAGGATTTTGAAGTTTTCCCAAAAATCAAAATATTAAAAAACCAACCAGTGAGATTTGGATAACATGTAATCACTTACAAAAGCAAATATATTATTTTTTTAGTAAAATAATATAAAACTTATCTGAACTATAGACTATTTTGATTTGGCTACTACTCAAATTTTCAAAACTTTGATTTTACTCTCCAATCTTTCAGTTTGTTTGATTTGAGTCGATATTTTGACTTTCAAATTTGAATTCGTCGTTTACCTTTGGAGATTTAGTTGGAATATTTTATACAGTTCTCGCAACTACAAATTTATTAAGTTAAGTAATTAAGTAGTCTAAAATTGTGAAGTCAAGGTGATGTTAATTGACTAACTCAAATCAAATAAATTACGGATTAGATAGTAAAATTAAAAATTTGTAAGATTAGATAGTCAATTCAAAATAATCCATATATAACCCCGATAAATTTAATATATATATATTTTATCTTTTTTTTTTTCTTAAGCGTTGTACTTGCCATTTAGGGCCCGTTTGTTTTGGTGTAAGTGGAGTGATGGAACTCAAGTTCCATCACTTTTGTTATTTGTTTTGATGTAAGTGAAAAATATAATATAACTCAAGTTACGTTAGAGCTCCACTTCACCTACTCTCGACTTCCTCCTCTAAAGTGCCGAACTCGACTTTCACTACACTTAACTTCCTCTAAAAAATTTATTAAACAGTAAAATCTAAACTCTACTTCCTTTATAATGGGTTAGAATTATCTTATTTATAATAAATTAGGATTATCTTTAAATAATAATAATAAAATTAATTATATAAAAGATTAAATTTTATAGTGATAAATTTACTACTATATTTAGGAGATAATGAGAATCACTTACTTACATCAAAACAAACAACGGAACTTAAAAAACTAATTTTACCAGCACCAAGTTACATCAAAACAAACAACAGAAGTGATTGAATTTAACTTTCAGGCAGTACGAGTTACGTCAAAACAAACAACAAAAAGATAATCACACTTCAGAAAAACTCAAATACCACTACTCTTGACTTACGTTGAATCTACAAATACGTCAATCCAAACGCCCCTTTAATGGATTCCAAGTCAATATACATTTCGCTCAATTAATTTAAAGATTCCACTCTTTCGAACTCCACAGTCAATGAGTCTTCTTTTTGCCTCGATCGTTTTTCTGTGTTTGTCTTCATCGGACCATCGACGTACGTAGTCAAAGATCGATCCAAAGAAGTTGAGCTATATTTTCTAATAACTAAAGCAGGAGCGTTACTAATTAAATAGAATTGATTGAAAAATAAAAAATCGTCATATATATATATATATATATATATATAACAACATATATAATTACTTCTAGAAGGTCCAATGGTCAAACACTGGATATATAGCTACGTGCCCGTGGTGCACTCTTTTTCAACTTTGGAGGTGCACGCGCATTTTGAGAAAACACCAAAACTCCATTCACTTTTAGTTAAGTTTGTTGGAGTAGGACTGTAGGAGTAGTGACGGGTGACAATAATTAAATTAAGCCACGTCGGATTCGGCATCAAAATACAATGTTTCAAACAAAACATGACTCTGGCACCGCATATATGCTTGGATTCATTAGATACTCGTAAATTTAAATTTAAAATTTAAAATTTGCACAAAAATTTAAAATTTTATTTTTAGTTTAAAATGTAAATTCAAAATTTAAAACTTAAAATTTGAATTCTAAATCTAAATTAAAATTTTCTATTTCAAATTTAAAATATAAATTTTAAATTTTAAATTTTAAATTTTAAATTTTAAATTAAAATTAAAATTAAAATTTGAGAATTCGAAATTAAAATTTGAATTTTAAATTTTAAATTTAAATTTTAAATTTTAAATTAAAATTAAACTAAAATTAAAATTTAAAATTTAAAACTTTAAAATTTTAAATTCAAAAATTAAATTCGAATTTAAAATTAAAATTTTAAATTTGANTTAAATTAAAATTAAAATTAAAATTTGAGAATTCGAAATTAAAATTTGAATTTTAAATTTTAAATTTAAATTTTAAATTTTAAATTAAAATTAAACTAAAATTAAAATTTAAAATTTAAAACTTTAAAATTTTAAATTCAAAAATTAAATTCGAATTTAAAATTAAAATTTTAAATTTGAGGCTAAATTCAAAATAGAAATTTAAAATTTGAATCCAAAATTAGAATTAGATTTCAAGAAGCGGGTTTTACCTATTTCTAATTTTGGACTTCGAAAATCAAAAAATTAATTCTAAAAATTAGAATCAAATTTTGAAAACGAGATTGTAAAATGCTCTTGTAAGCCAAAAAATACTTTTGGGTCCATAATCATTTTCCAAAAGATACGCTAAACACTCACTACACCAATTAGATTGTGTTTCTAGGAATTTGCCAATTTCACCATGATTTATTTTGTAAAAAAAAAAAATATTATACTTTTATCTCAAGACGGGAGATTTGATTGAATTTAGACATAGATAATATAATGCAATGGCTACATTGTGTACCGCCTCGTATCTAAAACTATTTATTCATAAAATAAATAATATCGAAAAGTTATAAAATTTAATCTTTAAATAAAATTCAACTAGTGCCTAACAATTTTTAGTGTGAATTGGATGCTTGATCATTGAGAAAGGATGCGAAAATAGAATGTTTCTTTTGTTCTCTCTCTTTCTTTTTTATTTAATCTATCTTTTGAAGCGTTCTAGTATTGCTTTTAGCTTATATTGCAAAAATTCTACCCACACATTTGCTCCTCTGGAATTACTATACCTAAAAAATTGCATTAATTTTCAAACGATACTTTATCACGATTCCAAATAGGCCAAAAACTTTTGGATACATAACTAATGAAGTTCGACGTTGTTTAACGATCTTATCACAGGATTAGCACTGATTAATTTACCCCTGTCTAATCAATCCTTCACGTGGTCCAACATGCAAACGAAGGCCAACTCTTGCTAGCTAGACTCGATCAGTTCCTTCTTTCGACGGAATGGGACCAGGAATTTCCTTTGACGAAGGCTGAAGCCCTCCCCAGGATTACGTCTGATCACTGCCCTATACTACTTACTGCGAAAAGTAGTGCTAAGGTGAAGAAGAAGAAATTATTTCATTTTGAACACGCATGGCTAAATCATGAGGAGTTTGTATCCAAACTACCGGGATGGTGGAAGGAAGGTACACAGAAACAATCGGCAGTGCTGACCTTTACGGTGAAGCTGCGACACTATCGAAATAGAATTAAGGAATGGTGCGTGGATGAGTTCTACAGTATTAGAGGTCTAAAGAATTGTTTTATGAGGGAAATCCAGAAAATCGACAAAGCCGAAGAACAGAGCGAGATCTCACTAGATCTAATAAGGAAAAGAGACGACCTTAAAGCTAAACTTAGAAGGGTTTTAAATGATGAAGCAGCGATGTGGAGAACCCGAGCCAAACAACATTGGTTACGAGAAGGAGATGGAAACACAAAATACTTTCATTCCATAGCCAATGGTAGACGGAGAGCTAATGGGATTGGTACGATTGTCGAGGATGATGCTATGTATCAAACAGACGAGGAAATAAAGAACTACTTCTTTCGCAACTTAAAGGAGCAATTCAATCTGGATGAGAAAGTCCCATCCTCCTTTAATTGGGGAGTGGAGTGAGCTTTTCTCCTCTAATCGTGTAACGGCCCCCAATTTGACGTGGATTACGAAACCTTTCACTGCGAAGGAAATTAAGCAAGCGGTTTTCCAACTCAGAAGTGACAAGGCGCCGGGCTCTGATGGTTTCCCTCTTATATTCTACCAAACCTTTTGGGATACCTTACAGGGGGATATTTTTAATATTTTCCAGGAGTTGTATGAGGTAAGGTTGCCTACCGCACCAATCGATTACACTTTTATATGTCTAATCCCTAAAAACGATGGGGCAAAGCGGGCGAACGATTTCCGTCCAATAAGCCTACTGAACGGGATCCAAAAGATCTTATCAAAGGTTTTGGCTAATCGACTTGAACTGGTTATGAATGATTTGATATCCTCGTCGCAGTCAGCATTTTTGAAGGGGAGGAATATCTCTGACGCGTATGTGGCAGTCTCAGAACTAATTGGATGGGGAAGTAAGAAGAACATCGAGGGGGTCGGCGTCAAAGTAGACTTTGAGAAGGCTTATGATAGGATCCATTGGCCGTTCCTGTTTAGTATTTTGAAGTGGTGGGGGTTTGATACAAAGTGGTGTGAATGGCTCAAACTTTGTGTGTGCTACGCGAAAGTAGCTATTCTAGTTAACGGAGAGACGACCAACTGGATTAAAACAAAGAGGGGTATGCGGCAGGGGGACCCCCTATCTCCGTTCCTTTTCTTATTGGTGGCAGACTGTCTTGCCCGTATGACGGACAAAGCAATCTCCAATAATATGGTCAAGGGAATTGGGCCAGCTAAAACGAGCAAAACTACCCTTATCCAATTTGCGGATGATACATTCTTCTTCTGTGAGGCGAGAAAGAAGTATTTGAGAAACCTAAAACATCTATGGTGTCTTTTCGAATGGGCGTTCGGAATGAAAATCAACAAAGAGAAATCAGAATTATACTATTTAGGACAAAGCGTGGAAAAAGCGACCGGACTGGCGACCTTACTTGAGTGCCGGGTAGGCACTCTTCCTACCAAATATCTTGGTCTTCCCCTATCCCCCAAACCTCCTACTAAAGACACATGGATGGAGATCATCCAGAAAATTCAAAACAAAATTGAGGGATGGCAAGCCAAACTCCTCTCAAGATGGGGTAGGCTCATACTGGTGAACGCAATTTTAACCAATTTACCCCTTTACTTTTTGTCGGTGTTCAAGGCGCCCAAATGGGTGATCAAGCATATTGAAGCTCTCCGAAGAGACTTCTTCTGGAGGAGTGGAAGTAACTCCCCTAGAACGGGCTGTTTAGTGGCTTGGAAGACTGTTTGTAAGAGCAAGAAGGAAGGTGGGCTAGGAATCTTGGACTTAGCCACTATGAACCAAGCTTTCCTGGTCAAATGGTGGTGGAAGTTCCACACGGCACCTCATCTACAGTGGAACAAGATTATACAGGATTTATATTATCGAAGACGTAGACCTTTAATGGAGGGAAGATCCTTTAGACCTTATTCTTTCTGGTGGAAGGGAGTTTTGAACCTTAAAGAAGTTTTCAAATTGGGAACATCTTATAAACTAGGTAACGGAAGTACTATCAACTTTTGGTCGGATCGATGGTGTGGAGAGTCCTCGTTACAATAGTCGTTTCCGGAAGTGTTTGAAATGGCGAATAGTATGAACCTAAAAGTCAAAGATAGTTTCGGGAACAACGATTGGAATTGGATGTCATGCCCGGATACCAGCGGAAGCATACCCGGCACGTGCACAGACCCGCCATACACCTGCAGTATATAAGGCGTCTACGAAGAAAGCAAGTCNGTACACCTGCAGTATATAAGGCGTCTACAAAAAGCACATGTCGATAGGAGGAAAACATAGAAGAATCCTATCCTGATATCAGAGCAAAGTATAAGTCGATAATACTATCAACAGAAAAACAAAGAGTATTCAACCCAAAATCTCAACATCATAGAGAAGTATCAAACTATAATCCCCGAGTCAACTAATCACATACATCACAGGGCTACTCAAAATACATATACAATGATAGTCTCTCTATACACGGGTACATCACCCTCGGCCGTGGCATGAGTAGCAAGGTGATCACCTAGTAAAACCGCAAGCTAGGTCTAGCTAGACGCGATTCCCTTGCCGTGATCCCTAGCCTCTCCTGTAGGTGGCTCTGTAAAAGCAACAATAAAAAGGGCGTGAGAACTATTAAACAATAGTTCCCAGTGGGTAAGCCGCCAGCCTCGGCGAATTACACCACTAGGCTCATGATATACTAAATGAAAATAAAAGGAGTAATTGCATGATATATTTACAATGCTAACAGGTAATGAACATGTAATCAACATGTAATCATACTTTCTACAGTAATGAATCAACTGAATAATAAAGCATAGCAATTACTGTAAGCATGAACATAAACATGAACATAAGCATAAACGTGTAAGTAAATACTATACACTATAACTGGTAATCAATCCTTACAATCATCTGTCATTTAGAACTTTGATTCCATTCATAAGGACCTACACAAGGTAGTCCAGCTTGCGCCGCGCCTAATGGCCCCGTGGTAGTATACACTCCCCACGGCAATCCACTTCGGCACCCAATCCCACACGGGCAAGCAATCTGTCGCATAGGCCAACTCCGGAGTGCCGGCTTGTAGGGAGCTACCCTCACAAGCGTGTGCGAATGAGCACAATGGCAAGCAAGCAAAGTCCATAGTCCAAGATGTCTCAAACCTCACGTCATAGTATGCAATGTTCTCACTCTCGATCTATTGATCAGAATTCTCAATACAATGAACAATGACAATAGCTAGTATCCACTAGATTAATAAGCACATGAAAGTAATGCTAATTTACATATGACATTAGAAACTTTCTACTATTAAGGTACTATCAAAATAGTCACAAGGAATGTCATTATTCTCTACTTTATAGAAGCATAATAGATATGTCCACTAGTTATTCAATTGAACTAAACATAAACATAAATACTTTTATGCATTAGTGTTCTCTACTTCCTAGAGATTTTATTTCAAATATATCAAACACTATGGTGATATGTTCCAAGTGCTTTATCGATCGCATGATCGCATAATCACATAATCACAAAAACGCACATATGTGTCAATTCTATAGTATCATATAGAACATAGAGGAGCTTCACTTGCTTTGGTTAGGTCAAACCTACCTATAAGTCGACAACCCTTGTCGGAGAATTCACACTCGTGGTAAATCCGATGCCTTCAAGTCCCCTATAAACAATTCAAAATCAGCTAAAAGCTGAATTAAAACGTCTCGAACCACACTTCGTCCAAATATCGAAAGCGAAGCAATATCTTACCTAGATTGAGAGAACAGTCGAATCTACTATTCAATCTAGGTGAAAGTACTTAGTACTAAGCTCGAACCAGCCCAAGCGAGTCCCGAAAATCAGCTCAACTGGGCCTCAATCCTGCTGAAAACTAGTTATCAAAATCGCATTGAAACTATGACCAAAATGTCCAATTTCGACACAATTCTCACTTAATACAAAGTAGTAACTTAAATCCCTGTTTTGGTTCACTTTAGTACCTCAAGTTCAACCTCCAAAAGCTCTCACAAGTCAGCCGAAGACGATCCAAGGGTCGATTGCACTCTCACTGCGAACAAACATTAAACGGCATCAAAACGCTCGTATACTAGCTAATATAGCCGGAATCTTGCGAAATCAGTTTTCTAACTGAAAATTCTGCTTACCCCTGGTTGAAACACCTTCTAAACCAGCCCCCAAGGTCACAAATTTAGCTCAAATAGATTCGAAAACCTGCTATGAATAAAATCTCAAAACTACATTACTACTTCACCAATATCGTCATTTTCATCATCGAAATAGAGAAAAAGCTCATTAATTACCTCTAAGGCTTTAAATCTGACTTTGGGGTGAAGAATTACAGCAAAACCACTCCTCAATTGCTACTTTAAACCATCTCAATCCAGTTGGTAGCAAGAATCAAGAACCAACATAAAAAACTATCACTAATCTCAAACTAGAAAGAAAAACTAATTAATTTACCTCACTAGACTTCAACTCAGCTTTCCTGTGAGTCGGAGCTGCGAAAATACCTCCCCTGCGAGTCCTTTCCACCCACCCGCAGTTGCTCCAAGGCTCGCAAACCAGCTAGTGCGAAGAACGGCGAGAAATAGGCGCAAATCGGCGATTTCTACTCGAAGAGAGAGAAACCCTAGAGAGAGAGAAGGAGGGAGGTGCAAGACCACTTATCAGAGCTCCAACATCATCCACAAAGCTGAAGGAGTCGTGCTGGGGTGATAAGGTAGGTATAAGAAGTAAAATTACCAAATTAGCCTTGCTGCCACGTATCTGCCATTGTGTACCGGTACACAATGATGGCTGTACCGGTACACAAGGCAGAAAATACTGAATTTCGCCAGAACAATACACTTTCTTGCTTCTGGCCTTCCAATCACTCTCAAACTTGTCCAATATCTTCTCTAAACTCTTTAAAAAATGTAGGATAGCTCTAAATATCATTCCACACACTCGAACTTCGCAATTTGCTTAAGTTCAGTGTATTACATTCACCCCTCCTAAAAAGGAGTTTCGTCCGCGAAACTTTAATCAATTACCTCAAGATTCAATCGGGAAAAGGTGGGGATAGTGCTCCAACACTGCACTTTCCAGTTCCCCGTGGCTTTTCGTTCATCATGGTTGCTCCAAAGGATCTTCACGTAGGGTATCTCGCGGTTTCGAAGCCGTTTCACCTCTCGAGCTAGAATTTTCATTGGATGTTCCTCAAAACTCAAATCTTCTCGCAATTCTACTGGAATACTTTCCAATATATGGGTCGGATCAAAAACATATTTTCGCAGTGTAGATACATGAAACACATTATGCACTCCTGATAGGTTCGGCGGCAACGCAAGCCGATACGCTACCGGCCCTATCCGTTCCAAAACCTCGTAGGATCCAATAAATCAAGGACTCAGCTTCCCTCGAATACCAAATCTCTTAACTCCTTTTGTTGGGAAAATCTTTAAGAACACATGGTCTCCAACTTGGAATTCCAATTCTCGCCGACGTTTATCCGCGTAGCTCTTTTGTCGACTTTGAGCTGTCAGTAGACGTTCTCGTGCAAGTCGAACTTTAGCTTCAGCCTCCTGTAGCACATCTGGACCCAAGACTAATCTCTCACCTACTTCACTCTAATGAAGTGGTGATCTACACTTCCTATCATAAAGAGCTTCAAACGGTGCCATTTGAATACTTGCTTGATAACTATTGTTATAAGCAAATTCCGCCATAGGTAGGAACTGTGGCCAATTGCCCTGAAAATCAATCACACAGGCCCGCAACATATCCTCAAGGGTCTGGATGGTACGCTCAGATTGCCCGTCACTCTGGGGGTGGAAAGCTGTCACGCCCCGCGCCCCGCCTATTTGGTCGAGTTCGGCCACGTTAACAGACCGCCGAACGGACAGAGTCTCCCCTGTACGTCCAAGGCATTGCAATCAACACAATACAAGAGGTTCCAACCAGGAACAGTATTCATTCATAGATTGCATAAGGAAGTATCAAAAATATAATACTACTAAGTTATTACAACATTCAACATACATACATTTTTTCACATAATCTTCTTTTACACTCATCTTCCAAATACAATCCCAATTATTACAACTTGATCTAAGTTTGTTCTTGTCTTTAAACTTCCCAAGCTAGACCACCGACTCGGGTACTGCTACCTCAGTCTCTGGGGTAGGGCGCTATCTACGGAGCTACGCCCTTGCCTCGCGCCGCAGCGCCGCTCACGCGTGTACCTGCAAACACCCCAAAACAACATGGGGTGAGAACCAACTCCATGGTTCCCAGTGGGTACGACCACCCAAGGAAAAAGCTCGATCGATATGTCTAATGAGGCCCTGCAACAAGTTAGTCCAATAACATATAACAGATATATAGCAGATATTGAACTAAGATGTCCTGCCTCCCGAAATGCAATATGCAACGATCATGAAACTAGCCCAGTGGGGTAATTAATCCTACCCTGCTCTTTCATTCTTTACTCTTTATTCATTATCATTCTTTACACTACACCCATTGGCGATTCTTTATTCGTTAATATTCTTAATTATTGCTAGCCATTCTTATTCTTTGCCATAGTCATTGGCAACTCATATCTAAGGTTATCTCTACCTTAGTCATCTATGCCACCCGACTCGGTCTTGAGTCAATCAACTGCGGATAATCCGCGCTCTGGCTGCTCATCAGCCCCCCGCCCTCCTGCTCTAGTCGTCTGGCGGCGAACGAATCGCACCTCACCCAACAACGGCCTAGGTCATGACTTAACCACCCTGCGGCGAAATCGTCGCACAAACGCCACGACAGTGGTTCAAGTCAACCGGCGGTACAATCCTCAACTGGCTCAACCATCCGGCGGCGAAATCGTCGCACACGCCACGACAATGGTTAGCCCTGGGCGGCGAAATCGTCGCACACACCCAACACCACTTTGGGTGTATCCTTTTGCCACTCTCGGCGCATTCTTTTAGCTTTGGAATTCCGGAATCCATTTCACACAACTCGAGGGTTAGTCTTAACCCTAAGGAGTTGACCTATCTAGGTCCAAGCCTTTACTCAACCTAAGTTAATACTTTAGGTTCATTATTACCATACTCATAGCCTAGGTTATTAACTCTAGGTTCATTACCTTTGCTCACCTAGGTTCATGTGATTCTAGGTTCATTATCTTCATCTCACAACCTATGTTCTCTAACATTAGGTTTAATGCCATTCTTATTTAACCTAATGTTCATCGACACTAGGTTTATTGTTTCTCTTGTCCAACCTATATTTACCAACATTAGGTTCTTGCCGTATTTGTTCAACCTATGTTCTTGACTCTAGGTTCGATGCCACTCGATCTATAGGTGCATTTATGTCCAATTAGGTGTTCTACATTACCGTTTCCATTTTTGAGTTCTCTACTCATCCTAGAGTTATCAAACAAGTTCACAAACATATAGTCTCACAATGCTAATCATGCATTTACTTTAGCATTTACATCATAGCGTTATTCTCATGCAATACTTAGCATTTTGCATTATACTATCAACATGCATGAACTAGCATTGACTACATACATTATCCACATGCCTCATTTACACTTATATGCATCAATAGGGATTCTTACTATTTCTTAGACATAAGGGCGACCTAGTCATTTCGGTAAACACAACCCACCTTGACTTGCGCTCCGATTGCTTGTTGTCACTTGCAATCGGCCTCCCGCGGCAACCTTTGCCCGGTTTGGCCCGAACTCTTGCACGACTTCCAAACGACCTCCGAACCGCGATCCGTCTTTTCCGAAATTTATTCCTTGACTCCAAGGTGCTCCGGTTCCGATCTCATGATTTTTAGACCTTTATTCCGCGTGCTGCGGCCATCTGTACGACAAAACACTATTTTGTCAATAACTTCGCGTACACTTGACGAATGGTCAAACTGACTTCGCCAACGCGTTCGTTAGGTCCCCAATTAGGTTTCCACGTGGTCAATTTACCTCGAAAACATCCGGAGGCAAAAGCCTCAAATTTGGTGATCTAACAATGCCATAATCAAATTTCTGGGGATTGATCTCATATCTAAGCATAATTAAGCTTAGAACCACCCGAGAAGCTCTCTAATCCCATTTTCAAACCATTTGAACCATTTCTAGGGCATTTGGAATAAACCCTAGAAATCCACCATTAGAGCACTACGAAGAAACCATGGATTTCATGTGTTCTTCGGCCTCTACATGGTTCTAAAGCTTGTAAAGAGATCAAATCTCTAGATCTAGGGTTTTAAACCCGACCCTAACCTTGATCCTACCATGAGAGGAGGCAAGGGACTTACCTCACTAGCTTGCTCCAAGCACGAGGAAGAAGAAGATGAAGGTGATCTTCCTCCTCTTGAGCTCCTTCTCCTTTTCCTTTCTCTTTTTCCTTCTCTTTTTCTTCTCTTTTCTTTCTCTTTTCCTTCTCACGGTTGGGAGAGAGAGAGATGGACACGAGAGGGAGAGAGAGGGTGTTTGGGTTATTTTACATGTTGCAACAATTGCAAATAAACTCCCCAAACAATCACATTTGCAGCAGACTTCATTGTGCTGTCGGGGACACTGTGTACCGGTACGCAGGCTGGTGTCACCGGTAACACGACTTCGCGGAGGCCAACCCGAGAGCAGCCTTTACCTCGGGTCGCTTGCTGTACCGGTACAGCCATCAACCTGTATCGGTACACAATGCTCCAGAGTGCAGTTTTAGTTCGTTTTCTATTCTATTTCGCACCGAACAACGCTAACACCATTCTAACTCTTTTAGAACTCATTTTTAACCCTTCTAACATGGTTGGGATGTCAATTGGAACTTGGCCAACCATTTCGTTCACGTACTTTAGTTCATTTGGCTAAAGTCCAAATATAGTTTACCGAGGTTTCGGTACGTTACAAAGCAGTACTAAAATCTAATCGAGTATCCAGGGCCTCCTGTAAACTCCTCCAAAAATGTGATACGAATCGGGTGTCGCGGTCTGAAACAATAGAGGCAGGTACTCCGTGTAATCGCACAATTTCATCAAGGTATACTTGTGCGAGTCTCTCTCCCGACCAAACTGTATGGATCGGAATAAAGTGAGCAGATTTGGTCAATCTATCCACAATTACCCAAATCGCATCATGACCTGCCTGTGAGCGAGGTAATCCAACAATAAAATCCATAGTAATCCTCTCCCACTTCCACATTGATATGGGTAAGCTCTGAAGTTTTCCTGCAGGAAGTCGATGTTCAGCTTTAACCTGCTGACAGGTTAAGCATTTAGCCACAAAATCTGCGACTTCCTTTTTCATTCCAGACCATCAGTAAGTCAACTTCAAATCTTTATACATTTTCGTACTTCCAAAATGCAAAGTATACGGCGCCCGAAATGTTTTTTTTAAAATTTCTTCTTTAATATCTGAGTCTGCTGATACACGAAGTCGATTGCAGAATCTTAATAACCCCTGGTCATCCACTTGAAAGTCACCAATATGATCAACAGTGATCTTTGCTCGAATCCGTTGCAAAAATTCATCTTGAACTTGCTTTTCTTTAATTCGATCGACCAGGGTAGGTTGCACCACTAATGACATAAGTCGCCCAGGCGTATCAGGAGCTACAACTTCCAAATTCAACTGTTCCATTTCCTTTATCAAAAGTGGTTGCATAGTTATCGACATTGCCAAATTTTCCGTCGATTTTCGACTTACAGCATCTGCTACAACATTAGCTTTTTCTAGATGATATAGAATAGTCAAATCATAATCTTTGAGCAACTCCAACCATCTGCGTTGTCTCAAGTTTAATTCCTTCTGAGTAAACAGATACTTTAAGCTTTTATGATCTGTATAAACCTCGCAACGCTCGCCGTAGAGGTAGTGGCGCCAAAGCTTTAGAGCAAAAACTACAGCGGCCAATTCTAGATCATGTGTAGGGTAGTTCTTTTCATAATTCTTTAATTGGCAAGATGCATAAGCAATTACTCTGCCATTCTGCATTAGAACATACCCCAATCCATTCAGTGACGCATCGCTGTAAATCACATAATCCACTCCAGTAACAGGTAATGCCAGAATAGGGGCGGTGGTCAGCCATTCTTTCAGTTCCTGAAAGCTTCTTTCACAGACCTCATTCCACAGAAACTTAGCTCCTTTATGTGTGAGTCGAGTGAGATGAGTAGACATCTTCGGAAACCCTTCTACAAATCTTCGGTAGTATCCCGCCAAACCAAGAAAACTCCGAATCTCTGTAACATTGGTCGGCCTAGGCCAATCTTTAATCGCTTCAATCTTCTTTGGATCCACAGCTATCCCGGCTTCTGAAATTACATGTCCAAAAAATGCCACTTCCCGAAGCCAAAATTCACATTTCTTTAACTTTGCAAACAGTTTCTTTTCTCGAAGTACTTGCAACACCACTCTTAAATGGTTTTCATGCTTCTCGTCACTTCGAGAATAGATCAAGATATCGTCGATGAATACGACCATAAACCTGTCCAAATATGGCTTGAAGACATGGTTCATTAAATCCATAAAGGCTGCTGGGGCATTTGTCAGTCCAAATGGCATAACTGTAAATTCATAATGCCCATATCGTGTCCTAAAAGCGGTCTTGGAAACATCTTCAGGCTTGATCTTAAGCTGATGATAACCTGATTGCAAATCAATCTTAGAATACACTTTCGATCCTTGCAGCTGATCGAATAAATCATCAATTCTGGGTAATGGATATTTATTCTTGATTGTGACTTTGTTGATTTCTCGGTAATCCACACACAATCGAAGAGATCCATCTTTCTTTTTAACAAACAACACCGGTGCTCACCAAGGTGACACACTCGGTCGAATGAAGCCTTTATCTAAGAGATCTTGCAACTGTGCCTTCAGCTCTTTCAATTCGGCAGGTGCCATCCTATAGGGTGCTTTTGAGATTGGGGTAATCCCATGGACAAGGTCTATCACAAACTCAACTTTCCTATTAGGTGGCATGCCGAGCAACTCAGCTGGAAACACATCCCCAAACTCCCGCACAACTGAGTTATCATCAATCCTGGCGACTTCTCCGTCACTCACAGAAATACTAGCCAAATAGGCTACACAACCCCTCCGTATCAACTGTCGTGCTCGCGAAGAGCTAATAGTCATTGTGAATAGTGAACTCTGACACCCCTTAGGCTGACCCGATTCCCTAAAGGTCACCGTTCTGTTCGTGCAGTCAATGGTAGCATAATACTGTGTCAACCAATCCATACCCAATACTACATCAAACTCACCTAGTTTGTGTAGTGCTAGCAAATCCACTGGCATAATCTAGTCGCCTACCCGAACGGGGCAGCGAGGGCAGAACTTATGAACATCTAGGGTATGGTTGGGCACGATCACTCGTCCCGGATGCAAAGTAGGTACTAATTGAATGCTATGCAACTCGGTGAACTGCCGATCAATAAAAGAATGCGAAGCACCAGTATCAAATAATGCACGAACACGAACATCATAAATCATAATAATACCTGCCACGACCTCCTCTGCTGCTGCCGCCTCCTCAGTCTAGGAGGCATACATACGTCCACTCGAACCCTGCCGAGAACTCTCAGACTGCCGCTGTCCCGGTGGTCGTCTAAACTGATACGGTGCTGTCGGGGTCCCCTGACTTAGAGCTGAAGATGCAGGTGCAGATGCTGATGATGGGGCAGGCGAAGAACCTCTCGGACACTCTGAGCGAAAATAGCCCTCCTGGCTGCAGATAAAACACTTGTCCCCACGTTGTGGACACTGTGGGGGAAAATGAGGCCCACCACAAATGACACAACGTGGCTGTCGACGATGCTCGAGTACTCCACGGGGTGCTGAAGAAACTCGACCCCTCGACTAGCCCGACTGCCCTCTCGGATACTTCGGCGGTCTCCTGAAGGATTGCTGACCGCTACTCTCAGCCACTGGTCTCTTTCCTTTGCTTCGGTCCACAACTTCTCTTTCCTTCATAATTTCTGCCCCTTTCTCCACAATCAATGCCCGATTCACCACCTCCCTGTAAGTAGAAAGGTTTGACGTCTGGACCAACCTGAAAATCGTAGGCCGCAAACCCACCTCGAAAATACGGGCCTTGTCCTCATCGTCTCGGACCACAAAAGGAACACAATGTAACAGTCGAGAAAACTCTCGCTCAGACTCCACTACTGTTCTATCCCCCTGCCTCAGATTTCTCAGATCCCTTTCCATCTGCCTCTTTACACTTTGCAGGAAATAAGTTGTCAACAATAATTCCTTGAACCTTTTCTAAGTGATCGATGACAAGTCCACACAACGGTCTTCACGAATATCAAGCCACCACTTGTAAGCCTCGCCATCAAGATGGTGTGTCGCAAACCAAACCCGGTATCGCTCCTCAACAAAAGTATCATAGAATAGCATCTTCATGTGCATCAGCCATTTCTCGACCATCCAATGATCTGCTTTTTCCCTGTCAAAGATACGAGGGTTGCAACGACGGAATTCATTCAGTTGTTCCATCATCCGCTCTCGCTCCTCAGCCCCCACCATCTCAGGCAACACTGTCCCTGTCGTAGCCACATGCACGGGTGGTGGTACCACTACCTCCTGTCGTGTCTCTGCCCTCGGAGCTACTGGTGAGGTATCTGGCACTGGTGACTGTGCTCTTACTGTCGTATCCCTATCTGGTACTGTCAGCATGGGATCAGGAATCTCTTTATCAGTCGTCTGCTGCAGTAATAAATCCTCTAACCGCTTCATTCTTTCATCCTGTCGGCGCGCAGCATCTATCTGTTGTCGTGCTGCCGCAGCCTGCTGAGTCACCAAGTCTGTCAGCATCGCAAGCTGATCCTGCAACTCACGGACTCCACTGAACTCGGAGGTAACGGAGGTCTCCACTTCCTCCACATCAGCCGCCTCAGCCGCCCCGGCGGTCTTCGAACGAGTCGAAGGCATCTTAAGCTGCAGCATAAACAAACATGGATTAATAAAACTTATACTATGGAACCCCCACTTCTGACATAGACCACCCAATCAAGCGAAAGTAATGAAATGTAACATATACAAACTTCCGATGTCACGTTGTCGGCCGCCAATGTGGCCCGCTGCAAAGTTAGTAATTGTACATTCCGATCAAACTCCTACCATTCGGAGTTTATAAGTTACCCAATCAAAGTACTTTCGCTAAAAACTTGACTAGACCTCGTCTCTCACGAGCCTATTCTTATCGTCCAACCAGCCTAAGGTTTGCTAGGTCCACTAAGACTCCACCCTAGGCTCTGATACCACTATAGTCTGTCACGCCCGGGTACCAGCGGAAGCATATCCGGCACGTGCACAGACCCGCCGTACACCTGCAGTATATAAGGCGTCTACAAAAAGCACATGTCGATAGGAGGAAAACATAGAAGAATCCTATCCTGATATCAGAGCAAAGTATAAGTCGATAATACTATCAACAGAAAAACAAAGAGTATTCAACCCAAAATCTCAACATCATAGAGAAGTATCAAACTATAATCCTCGAGTCAACTAATCACATACATCACAGGGCTACTCAAAATACATATACAATGATAGTCTCTCTATACACGGGTACATCACCCTCGGCCGTGGCATGAGTAGCAAGGTGATCACCTAGTAAAACCGCAAGCTAGGTCTAGCTAGACGCGATTCCCTTGCCGTGATCCCTAGCCTCTCCTGTAGGTGGCTCTGTAAAAGCAACAATAAAAAGGGCGTGAGAACTATTAAACAATAGTTCCCAGTGGGTAAGCCGCCAGCCTCGGCGAATTACACCACTAGGCTCATGATATACTAAATGAAAATAAAAGGAGTAATTGCATGATATATTTACAATGCTAACAGGTAATGAACATGTAATCAACATGTAATCATACTTTCTACAGTAATGAATCAACTGAATAATAAAGCATAGCAATTACTGTAAGCATGAACATAAACATGAACATAAGCATAAACGTGTAAGTAAATACTATACACTATAACTGGTAATCAATCCTTACAATCATCTGTCATTTAGAACTTTGATTCCATTCATAAGGACCTACACAAGGTAGTCCAGCTTGCGCCGCGCCTAATGGCCCCGTGGTAGTATACACTCCCCACGGCAATCCACTTCGGCACCCAATCCCACACGGGCAAGCAATCTGTCGCATAGGCCAACTCCGGAGTGCCGGCTTGTAGGGAGCTACCCTCACAAGCGTGTGCGAATGAGCACAATGGCAAGCAAGCAAAGTCCATAGTCCAAGATGTCTCAAACCTCACGTCATAGTATGCAATGTTCTCACTCTCGATCTATTGATCAGAATTCTCAATACAATGAACAATGACAATAGCTAGTATCCACTAGATTAATAAGCACATGAAAGTAATGCTAATTTACATATGACATTAGAAACTTTCTACTATTAAGGTACTATCAAAATAGTCACAAGGAATGTCATTATTCTCTACTTTATAGAAGCATAATAGATATGTCCACTAGTTATTCAATTGAACTAAACATAAACATAAATACTTTTATGCATTAGTGTTCTCTACTTCCTAGAGATTTTATTTCAAATATATCAAACACTATGGTGATATGTTCCAAGTGCTTTATCGATCGCATGATCGCATAATCACATAATCACAAAAACGCACATATGTGTCAATTCTATAGTATCATATAGAACATAGAGGAGCTTCACTTGCTTTGGTTAGGTCAAACCTACCTATAAGTCGACAACCCTTGTCGGAGAATTCACACTCGTGGTAAATCCGATGCCTTCAAGTCCCCTATAAACAATTCAAAATCAGCTAAAAGCTGAATTAAAACGTCTCGAACCACACTTCGTCCAAATATCGAAAGCGAAGCAATATCTTACCTAGATTGAGAGAACAGTCGAATCTACTCTTCAATCTAGGTGAAAGTACTTAATTAGTACTAAGCTCGAACCAGCCCAAGTGAGTCCCGAAAATCAGCTCAACTGGGTCTCAAGTCTGCTGAAAACTAGTTATCAAAATCGCATTGAAACTATGACCAAAATATCCAATTTCGGCATAATTCTCACTTAATACAAAGTAGTAACTTAAATCCCTGTTTTGGTTCACTTTAATACCTCAAGTTCAACCTCCAAAAGCTCTCACAAGTCAGCTGAAGACGATCCAAGGGTCGATTGCACTCTCGCTGCGAACAAACATTAAACGGCATCAAAACGCTCATATACTAGCTAATATAGCCGGAATCTTGCGAAATCAGTTTTCTAACTGAAAATTCTGCTTACCCTTGGTTGAAACACCTTCTAAACCAGCCCCCAAGGTCACAAATTCCGCTCCAATAGATTCAGAAACCTACTGTGAATAAAATTCGAAAACTGCATTACTACTTCACCAATATCGTCATTTTCATCATCGAAATAGAGAAAAAGCTCATTAATTACCTCTATGGCTTTAAATCTGACTTTGGGGTGAAGAATTACAGCAAAGCCACTCCTCAATTGCTGCTTTAAACCATCTTAATCCAGCTGATAGCAAGAATCAAGAACCAACATAAAAAACTATCACTAATCTCAAACTAGAGAGAAACTAATTAGTTTACCTCACTAGACTTCAACTCAGCTTTCCTGTGAATTGGAGCTGCGAAAATACCTCCCCTGCGAGTCCTTTCCACCCACCCGCAGTTGCTCCAAGGCCCGCAAACTAGCTAGCGCGAAGAACGGCAAGAAATAGGCGCAAATCGGCGATTTCCACTCGAAGAGAGAGAAACCCTAAAGAGAGAGAAGGAGGGAGGTGCAAGACCACTTCTCAGAGCTCCAGCATCATCCACAAAGCTGAAGAAGTCATGCTGGGGTGATAAGGATAGGTATAAGAAGTGAAATTACCGAATTAGCCTTGCTGCCACGTATCTGCCATTGTGTACCGGTACACAATGATGGTTGTACCGGTACACAATGCAGAAAATACTGAATTTCGCGAGAACAATGCACTTTCTTGCTTCTGGCCTTCCAATCACTCTCAAACTTGTCCAATATCTTCTCTAAACCCTTTAGAAAATGTATGATAGCTCCAAATATCATTCCACACACTCGAACTTCGCAATTTGCTTAAGTTCAGTATATTACATTGGAATAGGATTTTAGGTGACGAGGCTGGAATCTCGCAAGGGCTGAGTTCTAGCCTAATTGAGTTCAAGGATAGGGTGTCCTGTCTCAAAGTTGAGCATGGACCAGACAAAATTCTCTGGAGATGGAACTCAGATGGGCGATTTACTGTCAAATCGGTTTGTGCAGCGCTATCTGACGGGGGTTTGCGAGATCCACGTGCAAATCTGATTTGGAGTATTCGAGTACCGCTAAAAGTTAAAGTGTTCTGCTGGCTGGTTATCAGGAAGAGGCCCCTTACTGCAAACAACCTAGTAAAGAGAGGGTGGATAGGAGACACAGCTTGTGTGTTGTGTAGGACGGAAGGGGAAACTATGGATCACTTGTTTGCATAGTGTGTTTTCACCAAATTCACCTTAGTAATGGGTAGGAAGGACGCCCAGACTAGGGATTTGGGTGACGATGTTATCTCAGTATTGGATAGATGGAAAAGTGGGGTAGGAGGACAGACTGCGTGCCATAGAATTTCTAATATACTATCCTGCTGGTGGAGCATTTGGAAAGTTAGGAATGATTTGGTTTTTCGTAAAATTCAGCCGGACCCATTGGTAGCTGTCCACACGGCCAAGCAATTGGCGAAGTTTTGAAATCTCCTATCTACTTAGCGTTTTTTTTTTTTTTTTTTTTTAGGCCCTTGTTGCCTCACTCATGTAGTCGAGTTCACTTTTTCAATGAATGAAGCGGGTAGCGTGCTACCTTTTTTTCAAAAAAAAAAAAAAAAAAGAATTTGCTCAAATCAATTGTAATATTATATCATTCCACATGTCAACATTGATCTCATTTGTAGCTTAAATAAAAAATCTAAACTTAAAGAAAAATATCTCCTATTTTATTAAAATTATTATAATTGATAGATTATTGAATAATTTTATTCGATTTACGTGACTGACTTTATTAAATATAACTAGAATTATTTGCAAACGTATTTTAATTCAAATGTACGCCTTAACTCAATAATCAACCTGAATTTTTAGGGCTTACTAAAATAGTAGCAAATTAAGTACACGATGAAAATTAGTGCAATTTTTAGTATATATAAGTAATTAAGATGCAAACTTTTAGCACAGGGAGAGATATTTGTAAAGGGAAAATCTAAATTTGGTGAATCCGCGAGAATAGCAATACTCATTTATAATTTAGCTTTTCCTTTCTTTCACCACACAGCATTGGAATTACTGATTTATTCCGATCGAGTTCTCGTCTTTGATAAGAAAGAAAAGCTTGCCTGTTTCAAGGTAATTACGATGTAAAAATGCTACACAAATATCCAATATCCTCTATTTGTATACAATTTGGGTGCATAAAATTAAGCGCACATTAATTTATTTCCTCGTCATCTTCTTGATCTATCTTTTAATTCTTCATCAACATCAAACCTCAGTGTGATCAATCATTCTTTAAATAAGCTGCTATCCGTGTTGAATTCGCTGCGTTATATTGATAATTAAATACGAAGAATGATTATGACTTGTTTGGAGGAAAAATTTCTCTAAGGGTATGTATATATCTAAGGGTGCGTTTGGTTCGCACTATGAAATATTACTAGCAATAAAAAGATGTCCGAGAATCTTATTCCTATTCATCCTATTACTAAGAATGTGTCATTCCTGCGTTTGGTTCGCACGGTTATATTATTTAGTCATGTTATTTAAGTTTACAAAAAAATATGCAATTAATTAATTTATTTCTTTAATTAAAGGAAGGCCCCGATTCCAAGTGTCGACACATAGAACGAGGCTGGAACTTGCAACGCGAGGCTGGGTCACTGATTTTCATGAAGCGGATGTAGTGTTTCTGAGGTTTGGATAGGATTGGCTATAGTACTAGTGACTGGTCGATATATCTGGAGAGTGTCGGACTGAGTCGGAGTCATTTCTGCACGAAATGGATGCAGAAATGGACTTGGCGCACTCAAATAAGCAAAACTGGAGTTTTGCCAGATTCGGGCGCCCAGAACTGGATTTGGGTCGCCCAGAACTTGAGTGCTGGTTTGAACTGAACTGGAAGCCAATTCGGATCTTGGTTTCAGGCGCCCGGTTGTGGGTTCGAAAGTTCACCTCGTGAATATCGTTTGAGCTGACGCGTGGTTGGTGGTAGGTGAGGTCCGCCGGACCAGGATATGGGCGCAGCAGACCGTAGGCGGAGAAACCGACGAAGAGGATTGGTGTAGCCTGGCGGTTTCGGACACCTAGAAAGGGGTTTTGGGCGCCCGAAAGTGCGCATTCCTGCAGGTGTAGCAGGTTTGTAGTGTTTGTTCATGGGGCTTATTTTATCCTTCCAGCTCACTATAAATAGCTGGAGTTCGACCCCAATGAACTCTTTTCATCCTCTCTTCACAGTGAAGGCTTAGATTGCATCCAAACTCCTCAAATTACTCCAATTTCTCCAAATTCCACAAATTGAAACTTGAGGACTGTAGTTTCAGCAGAATTCCAGCAGCGACCTCCGGCATTTTGGCTCGTGTGCAACGTAGGAAGCTCCGTTTTCCATGAAAGTTGGTTTGGTGGATTCAGGACTTCAAGAGGAATTCGTGGAGCCTATTTTGACAGATTTTGGTTGAGGTTAGGTTGGTTGATTTTGAGTTTTACTCTGCTGCTGGTGGTTTTGGGCTGATTTGAGTTGTTTTGGTGTTCTTGATGCAATCTTTGGAGGAAGCTGGGTTTTTGGATCAGAGGGTGATTCTCCATCATAGTCTACTGGATTTGGAACCTTCCTCACTTGAATTGAAGATTGTTAGGTGAGTTTTGACATAGAGTTGTGAGAAAATTAAGCTTAAGTGCTGAATTTTAGTAGATTGATGGATTTTGGTGATTTTTGGTGTTTAGATCTTTGAAGTGGTTTGTTGCTGGTTGAGAGTGTGTTCGGCTGAGGATCCAAGCATATTCGTGACCTTTTTGCTGCCGTGGAGTTGCGCGAGAGGTGGGTTAAATATGATGCTTACCGAATTCTGCGGATTTCCTTCTAAGTTGAAATAGTCGACATGTATTCGTCGTTTTGTTTAGCATATTGTAGTTGCTCGATTCATTGATTTAGCATGATTAAAATCTGAATTGGAGCCTAGTATGTTAGCTATATATATATACATGTTGGACTTGGATATGACTTAGGAGAAAACCAGCGATTCTACACCGTCATATGCTTAAACTACCAGATTTAGCTCTAGAAGCCGTAGTTTAATTGTATCACCGCAGTTTGTGGGCGGTGGATACCTAGGATAGTGTAGAATATAATTACGATCATGCTGGGATACCTAGCTCATTTTTACAGCAGTGTTTAGGTTGTTCGGACTGTCGGGTGCCGTTGAGGTTGACGTTGGACCCAGATTGCTGTTTTTGCATCAGATTGTGCCTAGGGCACGTGAGTTTGGTTGTTAGACCAGTTAGATCCTGTTTACTTGGATCTTAGCCTATGAGAGCCTGATTGAGCTCGACAGAGATACGCTTGCATACTCAGTTGGGTAGCGCCCACGAGTGCCACTCCGGAGTAGGGCTTTGTGCGTTTGTGTTGGTGTCGTTGTGTCCTGGTTGGACTTGCTCTCCACGAACTGTTCAGTGTGGAGGTAGCTGTATAGTTTCGACAGGTGGGATGAGTGTGCTCACAGTTCCTGGTGTTTTCCCGAAAAATGAACGGACGGAAAAACGAGAAAATTTAAATAAATAAATAAGATGGAAAGGTGTTAAGGTGTGATGGAAAGGGAGCAGCAGCCGAAGCCGTGATTTGTATGGTATGTCTTGCCTGTTGGCCTAGTGGCCCTAATCGTCTATTAGATTTTGATGATAACAAATAATCACGATTATTGGACTAATCTTTTTATCTTGAGTCTTGTGTTTTAGATCTCTCTATCTTCAAAAAGGATTCAAGATGGGCAATATTCTGGCACCAAGCTTCACCTCTTGAAGCTGTTTCTGCTTCTTTTGTCAAATAGACAAACTCACTCTCTCCATTCTTAATTGATTAATATTATGCTTATGATTAGAATGAGAAACTTTGAGTTAAGTTTAAACTATTCATCTTATCACCTTATAGATCACTTAAAGAAAATTCTAAATTTATGATTAGNTTTTGTTCCTTTCTAGCAGCTCTATACTACTGGTTGTAGTATTGTATGATTGCAAGTACATGTACAGCTTCGCTTTGTATATAGGAAAAAAAATTTTGTACACGGCGGGTCTGTTAGCGTACCAGGAAAAACGAGGAATCTGGGGCGTGACAAAAATATTATGAATAAATTTGGAGATGTATGTATCCATGAATCGTTCAGGAAATTAATAAGATGATGACATGTATTCTCAAGAGTTGAGAATTTGAGACATTGGTGGTTAATTCCTAAATGCTCCCGATCGATGGATCATCACGGAAATGGTGATTGATCCGGTGAGATTGGTGCATATGTCGTTTTTCATTTTCGACAGACGAGTCTCAAGTCAACAGTGTAGGAACACTGAGCAAAAATGCAGGTGGTTGTTATAGAACAAGGGTACCGAGTGTGACCAACGTGAGAAATCACTTATATGTTTACTCACTCGTCAGTGACTTACTTAATATTGCAATAGTGTGACTGATCCTTTGACCTGCAGTGCCTCGGCTATTCACAATAAGGTTACTGTAGTTTGACTATACATACACTTGGTCCCTAGCCATTCGGATCCTTGCGGTACATGTTGGCTGCACTAGGTTCATTATAGGAATAGGGTGTGCACTTATATAGAATCTATCTCCTTTAATAGGTAGAGGCGTTAGTCCTATATGATTTATGAGACCAAGTTTAGAAGACCTTGGCCAAGACAAAGTTAATAGCGGAAAAGGGTTTTCGATATAAGAAACTCGATTCGAATAAATTTGACACATGACAGACGATGGAGTTTGACGAGTTATTCTATGATCTCCATCTAGTCGGGACTCATGATAGAAGTGTTGTATCACACGATAACTGCACCAAGTAGTTCAATATTCCATTCTATTGGATGCCACTATATGCTGTTAGGTGTCACTGGTGGATTGTGAGACTCATAAGAATTATCTAGATAATTTATAATTTTCATTGGGCTGAGTTGGAATTTTTCTGATCCACTGAAAGGAGTTTTAGTGATATTGTTGATAGTGATCAAATTATATCTAACTACCCAATAGAATCGAACCTATGGAGTCACACACATAAGAAATTATGACTGATCGGATAGCTAGATAATGATTTTTGAATCGTCGAAAGGACCTAATTGTTAATATATTGATAATTGGACTAATTTGTAATTGTTACAAATTAGTGGTATCAAAGTATAAATGTTACAAGAGAGGACTTACTAACGGTTAGTAAATTATGAGATGACTTATGTGCAAATATTGCATTATTAATTTGATATGATCAAATTAGGATAAAGTTCAAATCTAATCAAATTAGGATTTGATCGATCTAACCAATTAAACAAAAAATAAATTTAAATCTAAATTTGTTCTTATCCTTAATGATTATTATATTATTAAAAGAGGATTATATCTCTCTATTTAATATACGGGAGTTTTTCGAAAATTTTAGCCGTCATCTCTCTTCCTCTCTCTTTCTTTATCTCTTTTCGTCTAGCAAAAAAGACGCTCTTTGAAAATGAGCTAGCATTCCGGTAAGGACATCGATCAAATCATCAATCTCGTGTGTATACCTATAGAGGCCAGAAGTGTATGCGGCTTCAAGAAAACCTAATTTCACGATCATCAAATTGTGGTGAAGATCTACCAGCGCAAAGGTTAATATTGGATCTTTCTTTTCTCTTTTAATCTTAAAAAACATAAGGGATCCTAATTACGTAGTTTTTGAGATCGGATCTTGAGTTTTAAAAACCAAATTTGTTTTATTTTTTTTTTCCGCTACGCTTATTCGCACGCAATTTTCTAACACATGGTGCACCAGGTGCACCGAAAGTAGCCCGACGACACGTGGCAGTATAGTAACCTACCTCCACGGACTTTAGTATATAGTAATAGATTAGCTAATTTTCTTAATTATGATGCTTTTTATCTCTATCGATTCTAAATTCTTTCAATAAAAAGAACGATAAATGACAAAGTGACTATTTTAGTATATTTGTAGAAGTTCAGGGATCAAGCTTATTTTAAAGACAAGATGCAAAGTGAAACATTTGAAAATATAAATATTATCTTATATGAATATGCAGATCTTACAATGATCAATAGAGGGAATTCTGATGAAATGACTTACATAGATTTCATATCTAGATCTAAATCGTTTTGTTAAAAACCTACAATTTTTCCCTAACTAAATATCTTACATAATACAAGTATTACAATGAAGATCAACATCTTTAGATAGAATATGACTTTGCATTCAAGGCATGTGATTCTTTACTCAATCGTTTCCTCCAAGCCTTCGATCTAGTACTTCAATTCAATTGTTGTATGTTGAGCATCATCTACCCATGAGAAAAGGTTGCAATGCCTTTTTCCCTCAAGCTATGCATGTTGCCAAAATATTAGTTTATTTAGAGATTAAAATTATCTGAAACTAAAGTGGTCAAATTCGACTTATTCCCCAGTCTGAACAACGATAAAATCATTTATCTCTATTATGTGATTGCATTGATACCCAAACTCAAGAGTGTGTATTGCAATAATAAGATGGAACTTGATAAGAGGAAGAAACATAGTGAGCACAATAAAATTGTTTACCTCTACTATGTGGTTGCATTGATACCCAAACTCGAGAGTGTGTCGCAATGATAAGATGGAACTTGATAAGAGGAAGAAACAGAGTGAGCACTTGGCGAAGTGCTCATTTTGATGAAGTGGGAGCAACTCCTTTAAGTTATTGGAGGAGAGGAGAATGTTCTTATTTAAAGGCATGAAAGAAATACATTACTACTTTTAGGATGGCATTTTTGAAAAAGTGACCGTTGAGCCACATAAGTTGGAAGTTAAATTTTTAAATTTGAAGGGCATTTATAAAAATTATAGTGAGTCAGTGACCGTTAAAACTTTTGTAAAGGCAATTATGATAAGGCGAAAACTGGTATGTACATCCGTTAGTGAAAATTTTAATGAAAAATTATTCTAAAGGTTATATTTGAAAGTTTTTCATATATAGAGGGGCATTTATGATATTTCAATTTCTATAGAGGTATTTATGTAAATATCAGATTTTTGAAGGGGTAGTCAAGAAATTTTCCCTTTAAATTTCAATCTGCTATTGAAACTTCGTAAGAAATGAGATTTTATTCTTTCAAACACTGGGTCGAAAAATATCATTAAATATAATTTCTAAAAAGGTCAAATAGTCTGAATCGTATTTAACTATTTTGATCATTTATTTGGTTGTTGTGTCGATGCGAATAGCATAAAAGTTAACTGTCTGATTTATTTTGAGAAGTATTTAGGCTTTAATCACTTATATTTATCTGATTTATTGTCCTTCTTTTATTTTTTGAAGGATATGTTATCCACTAACCTTTCTAGCTACAAAAGAAAAACAAATTGTTGTTTTAGTATTTTTATTTTTGGAAAACAAAGGAAACTAATCTTTTTGATCCATTTGGGATGATTACTAAATCTATATAAAAGTTTCAACTTTTATCCGATTTGAGCAGTGATTCTTCAATAATTGGATATAGACATGCCGTTTGATTAGATAAATAATGGAACTGAGATGACTAAATGCCTGTTTAATAAAACATACATTTTTGTATTTTTTTGAGGGAAACATACCCTAAGGCGATTTTATTTAATTAATCAATGAATATAGACCGAGAAAAATCACCAATAGACGATCATAAAGAAAACTTTTTGCGTGCGTGTCCCCAAGTGGCTAAGCGATCCGCAACTATAGCTCCGTGATTCTTGTCCAAGCTTCAGGTGTTAGCGAATCTGAGTGATAACTCCTGAGTTGCAAAGCTTTGGTGATGGATGCTGAATCTGAGAAAATATGAAAAGTTTCTCCATGATACATTTGCAAAAGAAGCTCTGTCACTCGGATAATTGCTCCAATAAAACATACATCTAAGTTATGTAATTTCTATCAAATTAATTGAATGATTAGAATGTTAAAACAAATGATGTTTAAAGTTGGTTAGTCCTTTCAAAATGGGCCGACAATTCGGCACAATTCTTTTCTTTTTTTCATCTGTTATTCTTTCAACAAAAATTTTCGATTTTAGAAGCTTCAGTTTTGATTAAACTTGTTTCTTTTGAGTAAACTTTAGGATCTTCATAAATCGGCCTATAAGATAGCACCTAAATCTCCAATTTAATCATATTTGCAATCCCTCAAAAGCTATTGTTCACAGTAATGAGTGCCGGTACTTGGGTTCTAGTATCGATACACGGCAAACAGTACCAACACTCTCAGTCCAGTTTCGCAAAACTCGAATGTTGATTTCATCAACTTTCTACCGCGTATCAATACTCGCTCGAATCAGTATCGGTACTCGGCATATTAATGCCGGTACTTGAAAAGAGTTTTGCAAAACCCAAATGGGGGTTAATTTCCTCGCTGCGCAACTGGGTAGTAGTACTGCTATTTAGTTCTGGTACTTTGTTTAATTTCTGCAGTTCCATCATATTTGAACCTCTGAAGTCTGTTTTGATCTGAATTCGATTTAATTCAACCCAAACTAATTCTAAAATGTTCAAAATTCTTTTTAATCATGTTTATTTATGACAGTGCGAGTACTGTGTTATGTAGAATGGAGATTAAATAGAGCACGCTGAGTTTAGGGATGCAAATGGATCCGGGTTGGTGGAGCTCCGCCCCGATCCGCCCCTAATGGGGTGGTAAGTGGGAACAAAAAATATAAAAAAATATAATCCGTCCCGAATCCCCCCCGATCCGCCAAGTAAATGGAGCTGGAGGTGGGAGACTCTTTTCTTCCTTCAATCCGCCCCGATCCGTCAAAAATCCGGCTCCCGCCCCGATCCGCCCCGAATGGAGCGGTAAGTGGAAGCGAAAAATAAAATGAAAAGTAACCCGCCCCGAATCCGCCCCGCCCCGATAAGAAATGGAGCGGGAGGTGGGGAAACTCTCCCGCCCCCGGATCCGCCCCGTTTGCATCCCTAGCTGAGTTAATGCAAGTCCAGTTTAGTAGGATGGAGAATAAGAATGTACCGATATAGGATAAGATTAGATCAGATCCTAATTCAGTGTCGAACGCCTTGCGCTTGAATCGGGTGCGAGGTGCTCCATTCTCATATACATTTTTTTTTTTTTTTTCGTTTTTGAAACCTAAAAAGCTTCACGCTTGATTATCCAATTTTTCAATCGAAAGGATAAAATTAGAAAAGAAACTAAAAATATAGGGCTCGATTACAATCTAAAAATAAGCACTAAAATTTTAAAAATGGCCATGTATTTATATTATTATTTTTTTTAAAAAAATAGGATTATGAATTAAAAAGTATTTTAAATAAACAATGTAGTGCAATGCTTGTATTCCTTTTGAATTGCAACTTTTATTTACGAGTATTTTCGCTATTTAAAAGAAAATTAACTTACTTCCTTCTCAATCTTAAGGCACGAGGAGTGGTTGGAGTACGATGGTCTTAGAGTCGTTGGATGCAAAATGGATGTACGGACTGATATGCGATTCATTTTTCCCACTGCCGACGTCTAGGGATGTCAACCGGTCGGATTCGGGACGGATTTTTAAAAGCCGGAATCCGAAATCCGAACCCGACACCGAATTCGAATCGGACGAATTTTAAAAATTCATATCCAAACCCGAATCCGACAAAGATTCGAAATCCGAATCCGAACCTGAATCCGGAACAAACCTGAACCCGACCAAAAACTCAAAACCTAACTCTAAACTCGAAAACCCGAATCCGAAAATAATATTTACCAAATTTCGAAACATATTATACAAAAAACTAAAGTTTCAAATTACATATTCAAATACAATTTTAAACATTCATACTATAAGAGAAAAATAAAAATTAAAAATGACATATAGATCTGAAGAATCAACTCATAAGAACTTGAAGACTAAAATTAAAAATAGTAATAAAGAAAAGAAACAAAACAAATATTTTAAAAAAGTTAAAAAATAAAGGATAGTTCTATAGCCCAACAAATGGTTGTTGATTTCGGATCATTAGATTCAGATCTAGTAGTTTGAGTTCTTTTATATATTATATCAAATTAAATTTGTTCGGATTCAGATCGGGTTCGGATTTGATTTCGGATCGGGTTCGTGTTTTTTTAAAATATTCATATCCAAACTTTGAATCCATCAGATTTTTTTTTTTTTAATATCATATCTGAATTCATATCCATTTATATCGGATAAAATCTGCTTTATTCGAATTTGGATTCGAATAAAATTCAGATATTCGTATCCATTTACATCCCAACACAAAAGCTTCGGAGCTTATGCTGTTAGGATGTTAAAAAGCAAGTTTTTGCAGCCCACGAACGCAATACATAAATGCCAAACGAATTTTTGTAGTTAACTGGACTTTTGGAACCAAAAAAAGCAGGGCCGAAAAAGGTTCTAAATTTGATTATACCTATACAAATTTGAGTCCTACTATAATACTTTTAGAAGCACCACTCATATAGTGATTCTAATTTAGGGGAATCACTAAAGATTTAGGGGATCATTATCATTCAAATCTATAATTCTTAATTTATAGGTCAAAAAGTCGGAAGTACTAACTTCTTTATGTTTTTGGAATAATATAAATATCACTGAATTTTTGAACGAATAACTATAAAAAGTTAAATTTTGTATAAATATATTTTCTATTCAATATGTTTTAGGGGTGCTGTATGAAATTAGCTCTTGAATATTATGGTGTGTTTGGTTCGAAGTCGGAATTGATATCGGAGTCAGAATGAGAATAAACTGGAAATGAAATTTGAATGATTCATTATCTCATTTTGTTTGGTTCACTATCTGAATCAGAATCAGAATAAATCATTCTCACTCTCAGTGTTTGGTTCAGATAGATATCAGAAACGTAATCAAATTAATATATCAATTTTATCTTTATAATATATTAGTTGAAATTCAAACTGAAAATTAAATATTAAATTTTTTTGTCAAAATTTTAAATATTTTTTTTTAAAAAATATAAAATTTGAAATTGAACAGATAATTCAAAATATAAAACTAAATTTCGATTTATTCAAATTCAAACTTTAAAATTATAATTTCAATTTCAATTTGAATCCGTTAATTTATTTTATATTTAAATAAAATTTGAATAAAACTTTAGATTTTAAATTTAAATTTAAATTTATAAATTAGATTCGAAATACTTGATTGAATTTTAATTTTTAATTTAAGATCAAATTAAAATTAAATTTACTAAATTAATTTTTAATAAATTTATATTTTAATTTAACGAATCATGAAGCTTTAAAAAAATTAAATTAATCGGAATAAATTTATTCCTGTCCGAATTTAATTTCAATCCACCTTCCAAGTCGAATTGAAAAGAAAAATAAAATTGAGACATTTTTATTCACTAAAATTTAAAAATTAAAATTGAAATGAAAACCTGAATGTGCAAATTGGTAGGGATGAGGCGATAGGAGTAAATCTCTTTTATCTCCCAAACGCATATTTTTTAAACCAGTAGTTCTGGTTCTCTATCATACCGGGTAAACGTATCCCTCAACCTTTTATTTTCTTATATAAATTACCAGCTATTTTTTTATTCCAATTATTTTATACCAAATACATATTTTTTTAATTCTCAGAAAAATCCAATTTTTTATCTAACGCCTAATTTTTTTATTCTGATATTTTGTATGATCTATATATTTAACTAGTTCTTGCTTATATTGTGTTTTGTTGACTGTTTGTTTTTTCCCAAACCAAACGCTACACTATGTGTTCGAACTTTACATGCTGGTCAAAAACTGCCTGGCGACATCTGCAAAGGAGACGAGCGATGATTCGGAGTAAGAGTTCGCTGGAACGGCGGTTCGTCCGATGCCCCATGTAAGAGCGACGGACTTCCTCCACAGCTGAGCTCGCCAAGACTGTAAAACATGGGAGAGTCCGTCGACAGTTGAAGTCTTGAAGAAGCTGCCGGGAAATCATGGGAAAGGCAGGTTGCCAGATCGTTTCTTTCCGCTGCCGCTGCACCCGGAGCCCTTCGTCCCCTCTCCACCTTTGGGTCGCTGGCGAGCAGAGGCGAGGGCGGCTTCCCCCATCAATCTTCCGTACGGCGAGGAGTCCTCTTCTTCCCACTCCGCGAAAGCGTTGCTCTTTGTCTTCTCACCTGTTTGCTTCTCTTTCTTCTTTCTCTTTCTTTTTGGGTATTTGTTGAGTTTATTAATTTCTAATTTCGTTCCAAGTAGCCGGTGATAGCGTTACAGCCAGAGACGTGGAAGCTTTGCGTCGGAGGGGAGGCGATGCACGCGCGAGAGCGGCTACTGGCGCCCCAAACCCGACGGCTCCCTCGAGTCGTCTCGCGCAAAGCACCGGCATCGTCGAGGTCCAGCGTTAAACTAACATTGACGCCACTCTCGTTATATGCTCTTTCGCATGATCTGGCCATTATTTTGTTCCTGTTGCTAGTTTTATTACATTGTAATTTAACATTGAAGATTTGTATGGAGGCGTAAAGAGAAAGTAATTATAGAGACTGAGAAGAGGAAGTAAGAGGACAGTAAGAGGAAGAAGAGAACAATTCATGTGTTGTCACAAAAATAGACAGTAGTTAAAATAATAGGTTTTATTTGACGTGAGCACCATCAACCGTTTCCTTTTTTTTTGTGGTGTATCACTCCCTCGCGAGATTTGCTATTGAAATTACCATAGAGCTTCGAAATCCTTAAGGTCGGTTTAAGTTTAGATTAGGATTTTCTCACTTTCTCCTTCTAAAGGCGACGTTGACATGGACGAGATTAATTATTAGCGCATGTTAAACTGCATATTACCACATCTATTGTAAGAGTATTGCGTGTTAACAAAACTATAATGATATTTGTTTGGCAGATAGGGACGCGTATATACTTCTCTAAAGATGCAAAATACCTTTAAAAGTCATAGACTGTGATTAAGCGAAAAAATATTTAAACTTTGAAATGATTGATGCGGGAATATAGTATGCCTGTTTGATTTGAATTAGTATGGTAGGCACCGTAGAGGCGCTTCTAGTTTGCTATCTACACCCTTGAACACCTTGTGTTAAGACAAAAGAGAGACCTTAAATACTTAGCTGCCTTTTTTCTCTTTTCAGTTGGGGACAAAGAACATATTTTAAAATGAGGTTCTCTTTTTTAGTACGTCGAATGGGAATGATATAAACATAAAACAAAAATGATGCTAGTCTACTAATCACTACGCCTTTATTTCTGTTATCTTCTTGTCTGGAGATATATGAGTTTGAGGGCCTTTTATTTCAAATTTATTACTCCCTCAATGGTATTTTTGTTATATGGGGAAACAACTCCACTCAAATCCACTATGCACGAATGCCCCACGAGTGTCAAGGTTATAACAAGGCCCTGTTTGATGACTACTGCCTCAATGGTTTTACTATGTATGGACAGCGTCAAAGTACCTATTTTGCGATGTCGCAAGAGGATATCCAATGAATGATTTTATTCCATTTTTACAGGGGCATTCTTAGTCTTCAAGACTTCATGTACCAGTGCCGACAAATATTTAATTCAGGAAGTAGCCTTGCACTCCAGTGGAGGTCGTATAATCCAACTGTTAAATTACTATGCTCAGAAAGGATCTACGAAATTATTTCCTTAATAATGGACCCTAGATAACCGCATTTCTATAGATCATCATTAAGATTGAAACTGATGTTACGGGTGAGAAAATTCTAGACAACGTTAGTCTAAAGTTAGGGACAACTGAACATTAGATCTGAATATAAAATCTTGGCACACCTCGTAGAGAAAATCTCAAATCAAGCTATTATTGGGAATCCAATTAAGAACACACTAATTAAAGCTTCAATATTGCGCTTATAACTTAATTGAAGTCGGTGACCGCTATATAAGGAAGGGTTTGGTTTTGGGACCCTTTTTTGTTCTGCATTTGACAGGGATAACAACAGCGAATAGTGAACTGAAATATACAGAGATACAGATTTTATGAAAATAAAGTACATACATCGCCTATATATACACATTTGTGATAGAACAGATAGAAGAGAGCATAAAAATACATAATTATTTGAAGGACATGAGCTATGCCTAGATGAACCGTATCGATAATGATGTTTCACTTTCTTTGCTTTTGTGTTTTGTATGCGAGAAATTTGTCTTGCACTATGATTTATACCTTAAGCATCATCTTTACCTAATTTAGCAAATAAAAGCTGGAAATCTGTTTTAGATTATTTCGCAGGGTTTTCATCTTAATGAGCCTTCTATCAAAGTAAACATAAGTACACCAGAATTTTTCCCAAGCAGTATCTCCATAGTTTACTCATTTTTTTAAATATCAATATGTAAAATAATTATACAAAGTATTATTCATGACATATTAAGTGGGTTTTTACAATATAATAGCCAAACAGCAATATCAAGCCTCAGCATAGCCTAACGATCAGTTGGGAAGGAAAATCCAGGAAAATCATAGATCCAAAAGATTTGGTGGTCAGATGTTGTTTTCCAAAGATCTTTTTTGAACATGATCTAATTGATTAAATGGACATGGTACGCTGAACTAATATTGCTTTTTTAACCAAGATTGGTGCCTTTAGGATCAATTGAAAGTTGGAAGTGGTAGTTCTAGTTGGTGGGACAGTATTGTTACTGGCGAGTTTTTCTGATTGGACTTCTAGGTTGATTCTTGATCCTACACAAACTTGCCTTGTCTTGACCTTGGTCTGTTAATCTCACACAAATAAGATGCGATTATGTGACTCGGAACATAACTTTGAAAGTGCACTAGTCTGATGATAAAGTTTGTTTACTGCTGAGGTATTTTAGTTGGAATTTCAAGGTTTTTTTTTAAAGGACGAAGAAGTATGCGTTTGCGTCATTTAGGGTCCATTATTAACTTTCCTATGATTTGTGGGCAAAACAAGACAACCCCCCCCCCCCCCCCCCCCCCCTTTCAGTTAGCATATTTGCGAAACAAATGTTCACCTCCTATTACCTGTTAGTCAACACTATAAAGCAGATATGTAATCGGTTAGTTGTTTAAAAAATTTTTCAGGAGGCCCTGAGCCTAAGTTATTAGGTTTAATCTTATTTGAATTTTTAATTGATTGAGGTCATATACTGCATGACATTGCTATAGTGAGGTTTCTTTCTGTCATTTAGATTGTCCATCTTTATAGTAGTAACAGTATTATGTCTTTGACCATTTTTGGTTCCACAATATGCGAAGGCCTCTATGGCATGCTGCCATAAAAATTGTTAACACTTCAAAAGCGATGCTTGTTGGAAATGCATCAAAGGTACTCTTCAGTGATAGAATCAATTTTAACTATATTATGTTTTCCTGTTCTTTACATTTGGATTCAGAAAAAACACCTAGAATTGCTTGCTCTTGAAACCTACCCTACTGCATTTCGTACATCGATTGCCACATATAGTCGAGAAAGAGTAATGAATTCAGCCCTATTCAATACTTTTGTGTTTCAATGCTTTTTATCCAAAGATTTAAAGTGCTTCATCGCGCAGGGCACGCTATCTACCATTGCTGTATGTGCGCAAGATTCGGCACGATACGCCCCGTGCCGATGACACAACTCAAATCTCTTATTTAAGAATATTTAGTAGTATTTTCTCAATAAAGTTCAAAAGATTTTATAAAATATATAATATTAATTGAGGCTTATTTTGTTGCTAAATAAATAAATTTAACATGCCATTACGTGTCGGCCACATCATATTTTTTTGTGACCGGCACGCATTGCACGGCCGGCACGCACAATGCCGTGCCGTGCTTTGCAAGTTTTCGCGCACGATCCCCGTGCCACGGCACTTACAATCCTTGCTTTTAGTTGCTATAAAGACTTACAATGCATAAGACTCTCAATGTAGTAATAAACTCTTAGGGTAGTAAACATGCGGCATTTGAGTCTTAAAGCATTTACGATAGTTTGACTATGATTACGTGTGCAGTGATGTTCAATAAGGCATTGGGCAGCTTTTGTTGAACCTCCAACAAAAGCAAACACTAAGTGAAATAATTATAGTAACCTCTATTGCTATCCATCAGAACACCACGAAGCAGATTGAGTTTGAAACATGTTTAGACAAGTGCACGAATGCATGGGATTACACTCACTTTGCAAATAAATCGATCCTGAGCCGAGATTTTTCACACAATCTAACTTTGTTTAACATCTACAAACACATGATTTCTGTTCTCTAGAGTATGTATTTAATCTTTCCGCCTTTATTTTCCTGGCCTATAATCTGTGATTATCTAAGTTTTCAGAACATAGCACCTTTGTGAGATATGAAATTGAACTAATTTCTGTAAAGCAGAAAAATGGCAAAAACAGCATCACTGACAAGACTATTAAATACACATACACAGAACGGGACAGCCCTCCAAAATGACATTACTGCTTCTTATGTGTGCAATTGCAGTTCTTGAACTTATTTTTTTTTGTGTCTATTTGTTCTCGATGCCTCTCACTTTCGGTCAATTATTAACTTTCCATTAACATGCTTAGCGGAGAGTAGCAGATGTTAATGGTCATTTACTCTTTTACTGAGGGTAATTGCAAACATATGATTACTAAAATATTCCAGTAATATTTGATATGGATACCTACAGTACTGCTATCCTGATTAATATAATTACTTTTATAGGCATATTCAAAATCTTTTGCAGTTTACCATATGATGTGCAATTGCTTTATATTAACAGTGCCAGTAAGTTCTTTTATTGGCCGGTGAAATACCATCTGTGCCAATAATTGTAATTTGGAAATTTGAGTCAACTCCAAGTATCAAACAATTTTCAGGTAGTAATACTTAATCAGGAAAATAGCATAGATATACACTAGTATTTAGGCATAAGTAACTGTTATTGACTAATAATAGATGCAAAATATTTTAACAGCAAAGCAACTTTGTTGCATTATATAGAAGCAACTAATCGAGTTGTTATAAATTATAAGGACGTTGTTGTATTGATGCTTCTAAACTAGAATCTTTTTAATGTTATCAGTAATTTTGCGTTAATTGTACATAATTGAGTTAGAACACTATCAAAACAATTAAAAGCTAATCTTCCAAAATTAATTTTTCTATTAGGAATTCTTCAATGGTGTTCAATTTTTAAATAAGATCGTCGTTTATTCATGTTAATTTATCTCGACAGGTGAAGGAAATCACAAGAAATTTTAAAGTGGTTGATGGAGAACTATCTTATGTGGTTCAGATGGCTACTACTATGACAAGCCTGCAGCCGCATCTCAAGGCCTTGCTCAGGAAGATCTGATTTATCCTATCGAATTTACGGATAATGTTTTGTGTGAAAGAACACATACATTTACCTGAATATCAGATGGCCACAGTTTCTTAATCCAAGATTATTATCTTTTACTCGAAAGAAAAATGTCTGAAGCAGTGCTGCATTTTTTTAATTTTTTTCTTTTCTTACAGTTCCTAATGGGAATATGCTGATAATATTATTGGTAAACTAAGTATCAATCTTACCTGAACTGTAGCACAACATGAAATAGGTAGGGCTTTATTTGTAATGTTGCCATTTTATACTTTAATAAATGAAAATTTTATATAATTGGATGTGCTAATAGGTGGAGTTTATTATTTTTGTTATTGTTGGTAGCTTGCAGTACAGTTTGACTTGATTGCAAAAGGGTTTTTTGTTTGTTATTTTTTAAGAAAGTTCAAAGTGAAAGTTACTATTATCTCTCTGGCTGTTGTTGCCAAACAAATCTGATGTATGTATAAACAAGCGTATCATGCCCCGGGCCTAATTTAAAAAGGGTTTTTATCGGAAGGGCTCAATTTTTTTATTGAAAATCAAAGTTTGTAGAAATCTGACAAAGGCGTGAACAGTTCCGTCACATATATATATATATATATATATATATAAAAGATTTTTTGTCTAAGCGAATAGAGTCTTTTTTATATATACACAATATCACGTTATAATACAATCAAAGCCATACAAGCTTATCAATAACAACAAAACATTCAATCTAAAACAACATTTGAAACGTGAAGATAATAAATAATGGAGAAAACTTCAAAAACTCTCCCTGTGGTTTCACTCTTTTTTATTTTAGTATCCTATGGTTTAAAGTGTATCAAGTTAGTACCATGTAGTTTCGCACTTTCTCATTTTAGTACTCTGTGGTTTAAAGTGTATCAAGTTAGTACTCCGTGATTTTATTTTTGTATCAAGTTAGTACCCTATGGTTTTTAAACCACAGGGTACTAAAGTGAGAAAGCGTGATTAAATTGATACACTTTAAACCATAGGTTACTAAGGTGAAAAAGTGCAAAACCACAGGATACTAATTTGATACACTTTAAACCACGGGGTACTAAAATGAGAAAGAGTGAAACCACAAGAGGGGTATTTGAAGTTTTCCCTAAATAATGTGATAAACAGGATGAAGTTTTATCTTATTCTCCAACAAGTATACATCAAGTAAAATCTCTATTTTGAACACTCCTTATTTCTCACAAGAAAATATTTGAAATCTCTATTTTATAAAATCCTTGCCCTGGGTCTAATTTTAAAAGGATTTAAGGGCTCAAATATTCTAAGGTAACGAGCTTGAAGTTTCACGAATTTTAGTTTATTTCGCAATTCTTCAGTTTCTTGAAATACATTAGAAGTGCAAATATGGTATGCACCCAAATGTTACTATAGAATAATTCATTCTTTATTCTAATATATTATTAACTCATTCATTTTTTTTTTCTAATTATTGCAAGGGACTGGGATCATAAAAATATGCAGAAGTGCAAACAATAGAGCAGAAATAATTGGTCCCAATTACCGATGTGAGGTTCTATTGGATCAAGGTAGTTGTACATGCAGGGTCTAGCGGGTAACTCATTTAATATTAGTATTATTGGATTCTTTTTGCTACTTTTCTAGTCAAATAGGCTCTTTAGAGCAGTAACTCTAAACAATATTAACACATTTTAACTAAATATTTTAGGTTGGATTACTTTTAGCTGTTTCATAATATAATTTAATTATAACAGGTAACGGGGCTACCGTGTGCGCGTGCTTTTGCCTTCATAGGCAGTCTTAGAGGTATAGAAATAGAGAAATATGTGGACCCAATTTTTACCACACACAAACTCAAAGAAGCTTATGCCTTTGAGGTAGCACCAATGCCAAATAAGGAAGGTTGGGTAAAATCTGCTCTTAGCTATAATTTATTGCAACCAAATATGTCTAGGCCAGTTGGTAGACCTAAAAAAAAGAAAAGAATTAAGAGCCCTTGATGAACCAACAAAAAGGATGCATAAGTGTAAAAGATGTGAACAGTTTGGGCATCATGGTAAAAAATGCAAGAATCCAGTACCATTAGAAGTAGTACCTTAATGTGGAACTCAAGCATCCATCGCTGATACTCCTTTTGGATCTTAATTGAGTTACATTCATATTACTAATTGAATTCAAGCATCTATTTAAACTGCACATTTTGCATCTATCTAATCCGATTATTAATTATTGCATGTTGTAGTAGCCAAGCCAAAAAAAGAAAGTGACAAAAGACCGGTACATATTTTACATGTACAACGCCAAATACAATCCCAAAAAGGCCCAAAAAGAAGGGGAAGAGAGACCTTGCTCTCTTCCATACCACAAAGCACTAGAGAATCGACCAACGGTGAAGGACTCTAACGGACAACAGAAGTAATGGAAGACCCAATGCGCGCATAATCCATTCTTTGGTAGCCTTTCTTTTTCTATATTCTCCAATATTGAACCTTCAACTGCACGGTAACACACTCATTCCTATCTCAAAAACTACTTTTTTGTTGATATCATTATTCTGGCACAAACTTCAAAGTGGTATTTTAGTGATGCATAACTCTTAACATACTTTTTGGTTGTTTTGGTTGTGGATAATTTCAAATACTTTTTAGCACTTTTTGGTTATTATAGGTTTTTAAGCATTTAAAAAGAAAATTGTGATGTAAATGTGAAACAAAATGTATTTGGAGAAATATAAAACTAATGTATGTTGGTGGCTTGCACTATTTTATTTTGTATTTTAGTGGTATCAATTTCTTCATATGTCTATGTTAGTCTGTTTGTGTGTTAATTTGCTATGTTATAGATTGTATTAGCCAATTTTCTTAATTATAATGCTTTTTATCTCTATCGATTCTAAATTCTACCGACAAATAAATATTAGATGACATAGTGGGCTATTTTGGCATATTTATAAAAGTTTAAGAACATCAAGCTTATTTTAAAAGACGAGATGCACAATGAAACATTTGAAAATATTTAACATGATGGAAGTATTATCTTATTTGAATAGCTGATCGATAGAGAAATTCTGATGAAATGACTTACATAGGTTTCATATCTAGATCTAAATCATTATGTTAAAAACCTATAATTTTTCTCTAACGAAGTGTCTTACACAATATAAATCTTACAACGAAGATCAATATTTTTAAATAGAATATGACTTTGCATTCTAAGGCGTGAGATTCTTTGCTCAATCGCTTGGTCTTATTTAAAGGCATGAAAGAAGGATTATGTACTAATTTTAGAAGAGCATTTTTGAAAGAGTGACCGTTGAGCCAAACTAAATTTGATGTGAAATTTTTAAATTTGAAGGGCGTTTATGAAATTTATAATAAGTCAGTGACCTTTGAAAATTTTGTAAGGACAATTATGATAAGGGTAAAATTGGTACATAGGTCCTTTAGTTAACATTTTAACAGAAAATTATTTTAAAAGCTATTTTTAAAAGTTTTTCGTATATAGAGCGGCATTTATGATATTTCAATTTTTAGAAAAGTATTTATGTAATTATCAGCTTTTGAAGGGGTACTCAGAAAATTATCCCTCTAGTAATCTACGAAAAATCATCAATCAAACCAAACACAAAAATATTATATTGCCTAGTAAATCTTGTTTGAATGACATTCCTTTAATTTAGCAACTCCTAGAATCTTTTACAATACGAACCAAGTGCAAGGCCCTTTCACCACCCATAGGCGATCTGGTTATTACAAATAGAAAAATACAATTTTGCTAAAATAGTGGCGGAAATGTGAACAAATAGACAAAAACATGGAACAATAATCATATGTTTGTTAAACTAGTAATGTTGTTGGCATTCCGCAGCTCCAACCTTTTCTAGTCCCTTCGTACTTTGCATAGCACTGGAGAAGGGGGGAAAAACGAACGGATTGTAGCATATAAAATTTAAAAACTGATCTAAAACAAACACTACACTAGTACTAGAGATAATGATAGTGCATGTTAAATGAGCTAAAGCTAAAAGCTTGAATAACTTAAAAAGCCACCTATCCCATTGCAGTCAAAATATGACTAACACTGGAAAAAAACAGCGGCCGCAACCGGATCTTCTCCTGATACCATCTACTTATGATAAAGATAGACAATGGAGAAGATGAAGAATCCCGCCATCTGCAACAAAAAAGTCAAAAGGAATTTCATCAGCATGGACCTTTTCTAATTTGCATAAATTCAAAACAATATCAAGATACATAATACTGCCCAAATAATGGTGCCGGTATTTTGGGATAGTTGTGTACAAATCCTCCAACTAATGATTTGAACATCACATCCTTAGGTCAAACCCAAAAGGAAAAGAAAATCTGATTCTATCATTCGATCTGAATCACATGAGAAGAAAATACGCTCAAACCTTGGATTCGAAACTAGGCTTAGATTGCAATGTCTAACTGAATGTTGAACAAAATTTTCATTTATACCATATTATTATATCAATTGCAGCATTTGATTCCTCAAATTTTGCATATTAGGAAGACAGCAGCCAATAAACCCTCAAGCTCACATAACAATATGCCAACTGCTTTGAACTAGTAAACGCAAAGAAGAAAATTTAAAAAATTTTAAGAGGAAAAGCCACGCCAATATCTAACAACTATTGATAAGACTGTCATCTGTTGGACCAACTTCATAGCAAAGATTGAAAAGATAAAGCATGCATTGTTGAGCAAATTTACAATTTATGCACTAAGATGAGAAAATAGACACATAAATTTAAAAGCTTAAAATATTGATGATGGAAACAACAATTAGAATTCA
>NC_033623.1:7632239-7635685 GCF_001540865.1 Ananas comosus | reverse complement strand
ATTCACTAACTGGCCCACTAAGGCCAAACCACTTCCTTCGAGACCGGGACTACCCGCTATCCCCATGGTGTGGAGCTATCAAGAACGCACCAATAGTCATATGGTCCACCACCACGACACAACACACACGGGGTAAGCCCTCTCGAATCACCTGAGTGTCAACAAAGCGGCGCTCCGCCACTTTGGCTATCCAAGAGTTCGTATTTCTCATTTACGACTCTTCGTCACTTCCACCATCCCTCTAGGGGTCACACTCCAATTCGATCACCAATATCGCTTAGAAGCAATATCATTGGTGCATCGACCCACTGCGAGTGCTCCAATCGCATTTGGATCTTTGCTCTATTGAGAGATGGCCTACTCCGGCGCATCTCGAATCTTAATCCATGAAAGAGCGTTGTCTCCAAGTTTTCCAAATTTTTCCAACATAACCCAGCCTGCCTGGGCAAATTCACACTTGGGGACCGGTCTCTCCCTGCCTGGGACCGGTCCCAGAGGGACCTCCTAAATCTAACGTGTTCGGGAACCGGTCCCTCTGGCCTAGGGACCGGTTGCCTCGCGCTTGCCACAGCCCTCAGCCTCGGGGCAACCGGTCCCTCCCTCCTGGGACCGGTCCCCGAGAGCAAGCTCGCGTAGACAACGTTCGGGAACCGGTCCCTCCCGCCAGGGACCGGTCCCCGAGAGCAAGTTTGCCAAGTGCAAATTCTTGCACTATTTGCTCTCGCGGACTCCATTGTAATGCACTTTTGGTGCATTTGACTTCTTCGGCTTTCACGAAGCACCCCTACTCGACAATTAGTCGATTTTAAGTGAAGTCCAACTCTCGCATTTTGAGAATTTACCTCCCTTGCACCAACTCCCCCACGGAGTTATCGGCTAAACCGATTACGTCGGCTTCCACAGGTGGACCAACGGTCACCAACACCACGTAGGCCTACTGTCTAAACCCGTCGCACTACGCATAGCGTCTCTCGCTCGCATCGTAGACCCAATCATCATTGGGCGAAATTCTCATTGGAGAATTCGCACACACTCCAACTAGGAGCAACCAAGACCCCCAAACCACGTCAAGTCCTCGGGTTGGGTCACAACCGCACTCTCAGTGCATCATCGATTTCACGATCCAACACGTGGAATTCCACGCACTCGGGTCTAAGCTCGGACTACCGTCCTGACCAAAACTCTCCGCCCTACCTATAGGTATTGGGCCGCTGCGTCTCGCAGCTGACTGTGCCTGCCAAATAGGCCCAGGCTCCACAGTCCACGAAGGGTCCAGGCACGGGTCGTCCCCAAGCACTACCCGCTAACGTCGTCCTACACGACACACTTTATAGAGCTACGCACTCTACCGGCTCCTAGGCACCTAGTGCGAGCCACTAGTCCTACGAGTGATCTATGGCTTACTTCACACTTAGCCCTGCTAAAGTGCTACTGCCAATTCACTCAACCGGCTGAATCGAAACCACACTTCACGCGTAACTACACTCGAGCGCTCTACGTCTCTACAGCGTCTCGCACGAAGTCTAGCATCAGGCAACTTAGCCTATGCACGCCGGCCACACGAGCAACAACTCGTCCTCCTCAGTTTGAGGTACTACTAGGCCCACAGGCCAAGTTCGGCGTTAATCAACCAATTTCGCAACAGTGGTTCATCACCATTGTTCGATCTATCGAGTCCACGTTCGAAATACTCTTGGGATATCCGGGTGTCCCCAAACATCAAGGCTCAACTCTCGCAATCTCTAATCTGTTGCATCGAGAATTCTCTTATATTTTCGATTTCCCATTACGAGCCTCGTTTCTTATCCAAAATCACCACTAGCCATTTGCTAGTGCCCAATGGCTCTCTACCTGCCCCAGCAGGCGTCATACTCTCATCCTGCTAGCATGCTCGGGTACCTACTTACCCGACCACTCGGTCCCTACTATGTAATGTAGTAATAGTAGTAACTGACCATATGATAAATGCATGCTATGCATCAACTTGAGATCATGCAAAAATATACTTGCTCAGTTAATTCATACCTGCTACAACGACGCCAACAACAGCAGGCACCGCAACTCGGGTCGCTTATCCATGGCCACTTGGCGCTCGTCGCGAACCCTCTGATTGCATTGTTCTCAACAGCCGCTCTCCTGACCATGCCGCAGGTGGCACACCTGCAGGCTGTCCCAGAGAGGAATAGGCCATCGCTAGCGTCAAGGCCCGGCTATCGCCTTTGCGGACACTCGTCCCGCACATGGCCCGGCAGCCCATACCTGAAGCACTTGCCCTCACGCTGTTCACACTGCCATGGCAATGAGGGCCCCCACAAATCACACATCTCGCCGAGGACCGAATGTGGTAAGTCCCTGGAGCTCGGGATCGCAAGCGCAAACTTATCGAAGTTCGTTGGGAACTTGACTGACCATCATGTCCATTCACTGGCTGTCCTTTCCCCTTTCCTTGTAGTATGCCTCGCGCTCCTCCCGTAGGGATTCCTCACCTTGTTCTATCCAAAAGGCCCGATCCCGGACGTCGGCGAAAGTCTGCAACTTATGTGCAAGCACTGTCTTGCAAAGGTCTGGCCGAAGTCCACGCACAAAGCAGTCGGCCATGTCCTTGTCATCCCGCGCTACGTTCGGGACGCAACGCACGACACGGGAGAATTCCCGCTCGTATCGCCTCACGGTGCTGTTTACCTGCTACAGCTTCAGAAACCCTTCTGAAGCTTCCTCGCTTACCGTCAGGGAAAGTGAACGGAGAATACCAATTCTCGAACTTATCCCCGACCATAGGAGGGATACCAGGCAATCGGTTCCGTCGAATGCCTTTCCACCACACCTTTGCCGACTGTTTACAAGCAGCATACGGCCAGCTGCGCCCTTCCTCACTCTACAACGCATAGACCCCAAAGGGAGTCTCACTCTCGGTTCGTCACCAGCAGCTTGCCGGCACCGACCAATCACCAATTCCTTTAGGTAGGCGACATACCACCACGACTTATGCATGCTGGGTAACTCCTCTGACCCACGTCCTGGTCTTTACTATACTAATATGTAAATAGTAGTAAAAGACCACAAGAAAATGCATGCAATTGCTCAAACTACTTCATGCTAGAATGTATGATTGCCTTAATTAAATCATACCTGCGGTAACATCACCAACAGCAGCAGGTCCCTCGACAAGAGCCGCGTATCCAGGGCCGCTTGGCGCCTCCTGTGAATCCTCCGGCTGCTCGACCACCCCCAGCCCTCCAAACTGTGCCACAGGCTGCACATCCACCATCTGTCCTGAAGAGGTGAATGTCGACGCTGTCGGCGGGAGTCGTCCATCGTCCAAGGGGCAATCATACTTCATGTGGCCAGACTGCCCACAACGAAAACACCTTCCCTCTCGCAGTGCACACCGCCGCGCCTGGTGGGATCCTCCACAAATCACACACCCCGCAGATACGGCGGTAGCA
>NC_033623.1:7606295-7627543 GCF_001540865.1 Ananas comosus | reverse complement strand
AGTGATCAAGGGGGAGAATTCATAAATTCAAAATTTGTTGATTTTTGTGTTTCAAATGGCATTAAACATGAATTCTCGGCTCCTTATACACCCCAACAAAACGGAGTGGTTGAGCGCAAGAATCGGGTTGTACAGGAGATGGCTCGCGTTATGCTTCATAGTAAGAAAATTGCTTTACACTTTTGGGCCGAAGCAGTGAACACGGCTGTCTATGTTATCAATCGAATTTATGTGCGCCTGGGTACTTTGAATACTCCTTATGAACTTTGGCTTGGTAGGAAACCTAATGTTAAATACTTTCGTGTCTTCGGGAGTAAATGTTTTATCCTTCGGGATCGTGAAAATTTTGGAAAATTTGATTCCCGAAGTGACGAAGGAATTTTTCTTGGTTATTCTACTACAAGTCGTGCTTATCGTGCGTACAATTTACGATCTAAGACGGTGATAGAATCCATTAATATAAAAGTAGATGAAGCTTCTTCTGTAAGTTCTTTTGTGAATGGTTCCTCTAACTCTTTTATGAATGATGATGATAATGATTCTCCGTTTGTATTGCCTGTGAATGATGATGTTTCTGCACCTGATAATTCTATTGCATCTTCCGAAAATATTGCATCAAATGATTCATCTGAGCCTCAAATCATCTCATCTGAAATCCCTAGCGTATCTCATGAGACTACACCCCTGACGGAGTCAAGAGATCATCCTTTATCAAATGTCATTGGGGATCTTAATGTTGGTGTGAGAACAAGAAGTCAGTTACAATGTGAATTTGCGTGTTATGTTTCTTTGATCGAGCCAAAGAATATCGACGAAGCTCTTCATGATGAATATTGGATAAATGCCATGCAAGAAGAACTTGGTCAATTCGTTCGCAATGATGTATGGGAATTAGTACCGCGTCCTGAGCAACAACACATAATTGGTACCAAATGGATCTTTAAGAATAAGAAAAATGAGGATGGTACTATTGTTCGGAACAAAGCGAGACTTGTTGCTCAGGGGTATTCACAAATTGAGGGAATAGACTTTGACGAAACATTTGCCCCGGTTGCCCATCTTGAATCTATTCGTATCTTGTTTGCGATTGCTTGCCATTTTAAAATCACGCTTTTTCAAATGGATGTTAAAAGTGCGTTTCTAAATAGATTTTTAAAAGAGGAAGTCTATGTTGAACAACCGAAAGGTTTTATAGATTCAAAATTTCCAAATCACGTTTTTCGACTGAAAAAGGCACTTTATGGACTAAAACAAGCTCCGCGAGTATGGTACGAATGCTTGACAAAATATCTTTTGAAAAAGGGCTATAACCGAGGGGGAGCGGATAGAACTCTCTTTGTAAAACACTTGAAGGATAATTTCATTGTGGCACAAATATATATGGATGACATAGTTTTTGGGGCTACTAAAGATAAGGATGCCGCTGATTTTGCAAAGTTAATGACCAGCGAGTTTGAGATGTCGATGATGGGGGAGCTTAATTATTTCCTTGGACTTCAAGTTAAACAATCAAAAGATGGAATTCATTTGTCTCAGACCAAGTATGCAAAGGAACTGATTAAGAAATTTGGATTGGACAATGCAAAGGATTTTGACACTCCAATGGGTACAAGCAACAAAGGACTGGGATTGAATTCAGAAGGTCAGAGTGTGGATGAGAAACAATACAGAAGCATGATTGGTAGCCTATTGTACTTGACTGCGAGCAGACCAGATATTGCGTCTAGTGTTGGAATTTGTGCTCGTTATCAGGCTAACCCTAAGGAAGTACATCTGAAAGCTGTTAAAAGGATCATTAGGTATGTTAAAGGAACAACCGAGTATGGGCTCTGGTATCGTATGGGAACATCTCTTGATCTAATCGGCTACTCAGATGCTGACTGGGCAGGCTCCGCAGATGATCGGAAAAGTACTAGTGGAGCTTGTTTTTACATTGGTCACTGTTTGGTTGCTTGGCACAGTAAGAAACAGAATTGTATTGCACTTTCCACTGCAGAAGCTGAATACATTGCGGCAGGAAGTTGCTCTACTCAATTGATCTGGATGAAGAGCTTACTAAGCGACTATCGGATCCCTTCCACTACTCTTACTATTCTGTGTGACAACACAAGTGCAATTAATATTTCTAAAAACCCTGTTTTACATTCTCGAACAAAACATATCGAACTAAGATATCACTTTTTAAGAGAACTGGTTGAATCAAACATTTTACAACTTGAATATATTTCAACTGAAAATCAACTTGCAGATATTTTAACCAAACCTTTGGATCAAAAGCGTTTTCTGCATTTAAGAAAAGCAATTGGTATGAATCCTTCAATCGAGATATATTCTATTGAGCCATAGATCATGTGCATATTGCATTTTTGTTTTTGTGAATGGTTTCCGTTATATCCTGATTGTGCTTGAGAGATGATTGAATTTCCTGATTATTGTTCCTACTTTTGGGAGATGACTAGGTCCGTAACTTTAATTATTTCATATTTATTTTTTGATTGATCACTGTCAAGTTTGTTCTATATTGTCATAATTTTTGAATGATCAAGTCATTGAGATTCTGTTTTGCATACTGAATCAAATTTAATACCTCATGCTTCGAACTTTAAATGTTGCTATTGTTTGTCTGATTATGAGTTTTGAGATGAATAACTTTTTCTCTGTTTTTGAAATTGAAATAATATTTTTGACTTGAGGGTTGCACTAATTTAGGGGGAGTCTTTCCGATTTTGGTTATGAAAATTTCTAATTTTCAAGATATGGAAAGAGTTACATCCCTACTGGGAGTGTGAAAACTACCACCACCTGGAGGAAAGAGCTACCACCCCGGTCGTCCGGTCAGTGTGTGCAGCTACCACATGTTGATTAATGTATCTCTATGAAACAAAAGGGAAGTACCTTTCAGAGATAAAAAAAGGAAATTGCTCAAAGAGCTTTACATCATGTGGATGATATAAGGTGGAATGTTAATAAAAAGATGCTTAAAGAGCCACTCCTGTCTTGACTATTGTGCATAACTCAATTTAAAAATATTATTTTAATTTCACAATTCTGAGAATTATTTATACATTGTCTTTAACAAATATGATGATAAATTGATACAATCAATTTCTAGGTCTTGCATGATGTGTAGAATTTGATTTTATATGTATCTCGAATTGTCATTGATTTTCGGACCAACAATTTTGCCAAATTGAGTATCTTTGAAATTGATCTTTCAAATTTATTTATGAATTTTTCTTTGAAGTTATTGGGAATGAAATTTGGTTATTTTTGTTGATTTATCATTGTGGACTATTATATATTTTTTCTGGAATTTTTGGAGCTTATCTGAAATTTTTTAAAAAATTTTGGTCTCTGGGACCGGTCCCAGGCAGAAGAGACCGGTCCCTCCGCCCGACCCAATAAAGGGGTTTTTGCTCGTGTGTCTTGTACGCATTTCACAACTTTCCCTGTTTTTTCCTCTTGCACTTTTCTTGCCTCCAGAGCATTTTTTCCTCACATTCCTCGTGGTTTAGCACCGATTTGAGGTTTGATTTTCGGAGTTTGTTGCATTTGTATCATATACTCCGAAAATGTGTTTCGTTTCAGATTTTTTGATGCTTGCTCTAGAGATCTTGCTGAAAGATGCATGTTTATGCTTCGATCTTGTTATTAGAACTGTTGTTTTCTTATTTTCTAGTATTTCTTTATTTTTGGAACAAGTTTTGTGGGTTTTTCATCATCAAAACCTAGGTTTTCCAAGTTTTCCTAAAAAGATTTGTTTTTGCTGATTTAGTTGCATGATTAGTCCATGTTTTTGATGATTATGTGGCTCCTAGGATTATCTAGTATTTATATATCAATTTGCTGAAATTTTTTTTGGAATTAAAAAAAAAATTAAATTAAGTGTTCTTATGTTTCATATGTAAATATTTTTATGTTTAACAGGGGAATTCTTCAAAATGTATTCATTGTTACTTGTGCTTGTGGTCCTGATGGCCGGGGGTGGTCGTGGAAGCAAACGACAGCGCTCCAAAGCTAAACGGCCGATTGAGTATCAACCGGAAGATGAAGAGAGCGAATATGCTCCTGGCGACGACTCTGAGGAGGACGAGCCGGTTTGGGAGGCTTTTGTTCCCGAGGTATTAGCTAAGGATAAGGATACAGGGAAAGGTAAGGGAAAAGGAAAAGCCGTGGATAAAGGCAAAGGAAAGGCGACTGAACGTCCCGGTCGTCGCAAGTCTGGTGGTGTTGAAATTCGAGAACCAGGTTCTGAGCCACCATGTCACAGTCTGCAGGATATTCCTTCTGCTCGACGGTCCATGTACTCGTCGAAGCATTGTATTGGTGAACGCGATGTTGGCGTTGCCAGTATCATTAGCTGTGTGCCGGGATTTCAGGATTTATTTGAACAGGGAAATCTTCATCAGATTTGTGATTTCCCGGAGCAAACCGGTTTTTGTTTGGAGTTGATCAGAGAATTTTATATGAGAGCAGGTCACCTGAGTGACTCCGACGGCGGCCCGTACGTATTTAAGACTTCCGTACGTGGTGTTGAGTTATCAATCACTCCTGATACGATAGCGTCTGTGCTAGGAATGGAAGCAAGAACTGAGGGAGTGGAATATCTGCAGGCCGGGTTCGACTCACTTCGCGATTGGAACCGTATTGTGAACACTATTTGTATGCCGGGCACTGAGTCCAATGGAATTATGGTTATGTCCAAAGATTTCAAAATGGAGTATAGGTTTCTGAATTTCGTGGTTTGCTACAATATTTTGCCTCTTGCGAACACGAAGATTCTGAGATGGGATCGTATTCTGTATATGTATCTCTTGGGAAGGCCGGATATTGTAAGTGCCAAAAATATTAACATGAATATTCCGTTTCTGATCTGGCGGAGAATGGCAAAGGACATCAAGACTTCTGGGCAAAATGAGAGACTGCCCTTTCCATTGATAATCATGAGGATTCTGCGACTTCATGACGTGGATGTCCGGTGTACATCTTATGAGCATAGTTTGGGTCGGATAAATGAAAGGACATTTGTGAAGTCCTCGGTGCAGCTTCGTACACCGTCTCAGCGTGCTTCTTCCCCTCCTGCTGCTCCACCTCCTGCTACTGCTACTTCTTCACGTCCTTCTATGGACATTTCCGAGGAAGATATCTCAGTTTCCTCTGTGTATCGTGAGCAACAACGTCTATCTGAGGAGCTTCAGAAATTGTCTGCGGAGCAAGCTGCGATTCGGAAGGATGTGAGCAAGATGAAGCGCTTATTGAATATGATTTTTGACAAGTTAGGGTGTTGCCGAGCAGATTTACCTCCAGGGGATGCCTCCGATTAGGAGTTACCAGGTTCCTTCTTTTGTCAATTTGGCGCTTTCTGACAAAAAAGTGGTGATGGTGGTGGTACTTGATGGTCTTGATGATGATGACGCATGCATTTAGCTTAGATGATGATGAAGCATGCATTTTGTCATTTTGGCATTTTGCTTAGTTATGTTATGCATTTAGCTTAGCTTTGCTTAGTTATGTTAGTTGTGTAAATTTGACTTGTGCTTGACTATGAACTTTGACTTGCTGAACTATGACTTGATACTTTATTTATGTTTGATCTTGATAAGTTTACTTGAATCTTGATTATGTTTTAAGAATGTTTTTGCAGGAATAATTCAAGACTTCAAGACTCCATGTCTAAGTCATAGAGTTTGTATTAAGGTTGTAAAAGTGTAATTTTCATTTATTGGATCGATCATGCAGGAGATTATCGTTTGGTGATTGCGATGATCTTCTTTTTATTATTTATGAGTTGTGTACGAACTTTGTAAATATATTTTGTCATGAAATCGCCAAAGGGGGAGATTGTTAAGGATTTTATAGGTTGGCGGATTTCGTAATGTTGAATGGAGTCTTGAAGAGTTGATTGCAGAAGATTGAAGAAAAGATCTAAATTGAAGGAAAAAGACTCACTCGTAAAGTTCGGCACCTAAGGTATGAAGAAAAGATCATTTGTGATGAAGATATTTGATTAGAATAAGTTCAGAAGGCTTAGATTGCTTTAAAAATACTTTACTGAACTTTTCTGTATTCAGGGACCGGTCCCTAAGGTCAAGAGACCGGTTCCCCTAAAGTCCTCACTGCGTGAACTTTGATGCAACTGGTCCCCTGTGATGAGAGACCGGTTCCCGAACGTTGTGATTTTGGTCACGCAGTGAGGGACCGGTTCCTCACTTGAGAGACCGATCTCTCACAGACCGGTCTCCTCGAGAAGACCGGTCACTGAGGACGACACAGGTTTTTAAAAAAGGACTTTTTGCAATCCTAGTCTACTTCTAAGTCTTCTAAACATATAAATAAGCTATGTGGGTCATCTAAAAGTTTAAGGCTTAAAATATTTACAGATTCTAAACCCTAGAAACTTGTTTTTTCCGTTTCAATGTTTCGATTCACATAACGAGTTTCTGACAATCAACAATCGGCTTGATTCTTCGTTTTTACTCGAGAACTCATACGAAAATTAAGTAGATTTTTGATTAAAGGTGAACCCCCATAGCTTATGGTATTCAAAAGTTAAATCATCACAAATCTTCGATTCTACAAGCTCCGGAAGGAGGTTCGACAGGTGAATCTCGCGTGAAGCCGAGGATTCGGTGGACGCTTCGAGGAGTTGAGGCGTTGACGTTGCGAGGAGTTGCAGCAAGGTCGATTGGTGGATTCCTATCGATCGAGGACCGGCGAAGATCACCATCAACAAGAAATCGGTAAATTGAGTCGTGTATTTTTGTCAAAATCACTTGTACTCAAGTTTTCTTAGTGGATTTTCTTCGCGTAATCGGTCCCGTGGGTTTTTCACTCCGAATTGGAGTTTTCCCACGTTAAATTCTCAGTGTGCTATTTTAATTTCCGCTATTTTGTTTTATTTGCATCGAGATTTTCGAGTTTGCCGTTTTTACACCTATTCACCCCCCTCTAGGTGTTACTTACCTTTTAGATCCTCGGGATCCATATCTTACAACCGACTTGTGTCACGAGTCACCCGCTGCCACTAAACACTATAATTTGTGTGAGCTGGCAGCAAACAAATATCCTCACATCGAAATGATTATCGTCGGATAATCGTTCCGATCCGGGTTCTTGGAAGTGTCAGATTCGACACCGGAACCCACCGTCGCTCACCCGTCATTTTCGAACCCTCGAAATGGCACAAGTGACCAGCCAACAAGGCTTAGCGACAACATAATTTACCGTGAGGCATCGTCAGAAGAATTCTGAACCGAAATCACGTTCCGTTGGCGGATTTTGCCGAAAAACGCATCGAAAATCAACATCCGATTTTCGAAAAGGCCAGGGGCCTTGGACAACTAGTCCGAAGGTCACCCACTGCCCGCATACTGCGCACAGCAACCACGAAAAGTAAATTTGCACATAAGCCCCTGCGACTGCATAAAATCACATCATTTTATGTGATTTTCGGGGTTTTACGGCCCGACAGTGCAAATCGAGAGCTTCCGAGCCTGGCTGAGACACCCGTTGATAGATCTCGACATGCCGTAGGCCGTGTTCACGATTCGGAGCATGGCCGACCACTGTGGAGAGCGTGGGAGCGACATGAAATTCAGCGAACCCTGCGCGCTGAACCTAAAACACTTCTAATTCACTTATCCGAGGCTCGTTGACCCTAAATGAGGTGAGCACTGTGATCAGCGCTGACCAATGATCATCATGCTCACCTCCGGTGGCATTGGAACAGCCCCAGGTCGCCGGAATAGGGATCCGAATAAGGAACAGTGCGCAAACAGCATAGTAAAGCTTACCAGGCCAAGGGGAACTAGGGCATGGCCGGTGGCGGCTCAGCGGCGGGGCACGGGCGACGGAGGGAGGCCGGGGCGAGCATCAGCCGGCGATAGAAGGCGGTAGTGGCGGGCACTGATGCCCTAGCCGCACAAGGTGGTGGGGAGCTCGGCTCCAACACGACCGTCAGGGGCCTTTGGTGGCAAAAGAGCTGGCGGCAGCCGAGTGCGGCCGACCCAGGGGAGGCAGTGCGCGGGTCGGCCGGCAGCGGGAAGCAGCGGTGGCGGCACAGGGAGAAGCTGAGCCCGTACGGCCCCAGCTCGGGTACAGCGGGTCGCAGCGGCCAAGGCGGTGGTCGGGAAGCTACGAGACGACGGTGGGAAGTCGCCAGAGTTCGGAGAAAGGCAACTCGGCCGGCCGTAGGTAGCGGCGGCGTGCGAGGGCGATGCTGGCCAAGGCTCGGCCCGAGCTCGCGCAGGGTAGCCGCAGGGAGCAAGGCAGCCGGCGGCCGCAGGGACGACGCCCCTAGGATTGAGGATATTCCGGTAGTGCGGGAGTTTGGAGATGTGTTCCCAGCGGAGCTTCCGGTCATGCTACCTGATAGGGAGATTGAGTTTGTGGTAAATCTCGTTCCCAGTACTACTCCGATCTCAAAGGCACCCTATAGGATGGCCCCAGCAGAATTGAAGGAGCTGAAGGCACAGTTACAGGATCTTCTGGACAAGGGTTTTGTGCGACCGAGTGTGTCACCTTGGGGAGCTCCAGTCCTATTTGTCAAGAAGAAGGATGGATCGCTTCGCTTGTGCGTGGATTATCGTGAACTTAACAAGGTCACGATCAAGAACAAATATCCATTACCGAGGATTGATGATATATTTGATCAGCTCCAGGGATCTTGTGTACATTCCAAGATTGACTTGCAGTCGGGATATCACCAGTTGAAGATCAAGCCTGAGGATGTGTCGAAGACGGCTTTTAGAACACGGTATGGACATTATGAGTTTACCGTTATGCCGTTTGGGCTTACTAATGCCTCGGCAGCTTTTATGGATCTAATGAACCGTGTTTTCAAGCTTTATCTAGACAGGTTCGTCGTAGTATTCATCGACGACATTTTGGTCTATTCCCGAAGTGATGCGGATCATGAGGGACACTTGAGACTTGTACTTCAAGTGCTTCGGGAAAAGAAGCTCTATGCCAAGTTGAAAAAGTGTGAGTTTTGACTTAGAGAGTTGGCGTTTTTAGGCCATTTGATTTTAGGATCAGGGATAGCTGTGGATCCAAAGAAAATTGAAGCTATCAAGGATTGGCCGAGGCCGACGAGCGTGACCGAGATACGGAGCTTCATTGGTTTGGCTGGCTACTACCGACGGTTCGTTGAGGGATTTGCAAAGTTATCTACTCCCCTCACGAGGCTCACGCATAAAGGCACCAAGTTTATTTGGAATAATGCGTGTGAAAAGAGCTTCCAAGAGTTGAAGCAGAGGTTGACGACCGCCCCGATCGTTACCTTGCCGACTGCTGGAGCAGGGTATGTGATTTATAGTGATGCTTCCTTTAATGAATTGGGCTGTGTTTTGATGCAGGACGGGAAAGTGATCGCGTATGCTTCTCGCCAATTGAAGGAATATGAAAGAAACTATCCTACCCATGATTTGGAATTGGCGGCCGTACTCTTTGCCTTGAAACTATGGTGCCATTACTTGTATGGCGAGCGATGTGAAGTGTATACGGATCACAAGAGCTTAAAGTATTTATTCACTCAGAAGGAGTTGAACCCGAGGCAGCGCAGATGGTTGGAGCTACTCAAAGATTATGACTTGACTATACTTTACCACCCAGGCAAGGCTAACGTGGTGGCGGATGCGCTAAGTCGGAAATCGACGGAAAACTTAGCGATGCTTATGGTTACTCAACCGCCGTTGATCGAGCAGATGAAGCGGTTGGAGTTAGAGGTGGTGGCTCCTGATACACCTTTAAGACTGATGACTTTGGTGGTGCAACTTACACTTGTGGAAAGGATTAAAGAAAAGCAAGTCTCCGATGTGGAATTGCAAAAGATTCGGGCTAAGATGGTTGATGGTTGCACCAGTGACTTCACTTTAGACGGTGATGGATTGATGCTTTTCCGCGGATGACTTTGCGTGCCGACGGACTTGGGCATTAAAGAGGATATTCTTCAAGAAGCACACCGAGCACCGTATGCTATACATCCGGGAGGCACCAAGATGTACAAGGACTTGAAGTTGCTTTATTGGTGGCCCGGGATGAAAAAGGATGGTGAGTTTGTTGTTAGATGTTTAACTTGCCAACAAGTTAAGGCTGAGCACCGAGTTCCGGCGGGAAAATTGCAGAGCTTACCGATTCCAGTGTGGAAATGGAAAAATATCACCATGGATTTTGTAATAGGATTGCCACGCTCATAGGCCGGGTATGATGCTATTTGGGTAATCGTGGATAGGCTGACGAAATCGGCCTATTTCATACCTATCTACACTACTTGGATTGGTGAGAGACTCGCATAGGTTTATTTGGATGAGACTGTGCGATTGCACGGGGTACCTACTTCTATAGTATCAGATCGAGACCCCCGATTTGTATCTCATTTTTGGAGCAGTCTACAGGACGCTTTGGGTACGCGCTTGAATTTGAGCACTGCTTTCCACCCCCAGAGTGATGGGCAGTCAGAGCGTACTATACAGACTCTCGAGGACATGCTTCGAGCTTGTGTGATCGATTTCCAAGGAAGATGGTCGCTCATCTACCGATGGCAGAGTTTGCTTATAATAACAGTTATCAAGCAAGCATCAAGATGGCACCTTTCGAGGCACTCTATGGACGAAAATATAGATCGCCACTTCATTGGAGTGAAGTTGGCGAGAGATTGGCTTTAGGCCCAGATGTGCTCCAAGAAGCAGAAGACAGGGTTCGTATTGCTCGGGAGCGACTAGTAACAGCCCAGAGTAGGCAAAAGAGTTATGCTGATCGGCGTCGACGAGACTTGGAGTTTCAGATTGGAGATCATGTCTTCTTGAAAGTCTCGCCGACTCGAGGGATTAGAAGGTTTGGAATCCGGGGTAAGCTGAGCCCCCGATACATCGGACCGTATGAGGTTTTGGAGCGTGTAGGCCCGGTAGCGTATAGACTTGCTCTACCGCCGAACCTATCGGGTGTACACAACGTTTTCCATGTATCGGTCCTTCGGAAGTACGTCAACGATCCGGCTCACGTGTTGGACGCTACGCCTATGGAGCTAAGGGATGATTTGAGCTTCGAGGAGCAGCCGTTGAGGGTTTTGGCTCGCGAGGTGAAAAGATTGCGGAACCGTGAGATTCCCTACGTGAAGGTGCTGTGGAGCAACCACGACGAGCGCGAGGCCACTTGGTAGTTGGAGAGCGCACTCTGGGAGCGCTATCCCCATCTTTTTCAGATGGAGGCTTGAGGTACTTTGTTTTTGAGTTTCGCGGACGAAACTCCTTTTTAGGAGGGGTGAATGTAACACAATGGACCTTTGCAATTTGCGAGGTTCGAGTGATTGGATGTGTTTCGAGCTTTTCCACACTTGGTGGAGGGTCGTAGAATGTTTTCCGATCCAAAAAGTTTGAAAACCCGAGTTTTGGACGAGTCCTGAGAGTTTTTACTCTCGGAGACCGGTCCCTGATAGGAAAGACCGGTCCCCCAGTGAGCAGTGTTGCGCTGTCGGCGAGGCAACCGGTCCCTGGCGGGCGAGACCGGTCCCCGAGCGCGTCTTCGCAGTGAGAGACCGGTCCCTCGCAGGGAGAGACTGGTTCCCGAACGTTGGTTTCTCGGGTTCGACACGAGAGACCAGTCCCTTGCAGGAAGAGACCTGTCCCTCTGGGCGAAAATTGCCCAGACCGGGCTGATGCAATTTTGGATTTTTGAGGGACCTAGCTGGATTTTGTTGCAATAGATGGTCTATATGACCCATCCACTCTCTCTTCTCCTCATTTCTCTTCCCTCAACTCTCTCTACACCCTTGATAGAGAAGAAGAAGAAGGAGAAGGAGAAGGAGAAGAAGGAGAGAAGAAGAAGAAGATTAAGAGCAACTAGTGGGCTTGGAGCATCTTCCTCACCCCCTCTTCTTCCTTGGTGCTTGGAGCTTGGACTTGGAGCTTGCAAGAGAGAAGATCTTCGCCCTTGGAGCTTGGATTGGAGCTCTCTTGAGGTTGGTTGTTTGTTTCTTCCCTCTAGACCTAGCTTTGGTAGATTTTGGGGGATGAAACCCTAGAATGGAAAATCTAGGGTTTATTTGGGGCTTTTTGATTGGAGGCTTTTTGAGCTAATCTAATGAGATTAGAACCTTGGTTTAGGTTGCTTTGGAAGGATCCTAGCCTTCTTTTGGAGCTTGAGAGAGGATTTCTACTCCCTAGGTGAGTTTTTGCCCTTTTCTTGTGGTTGTTAATGTTTGAGCCTAAAGTTTCTCGTAACACTTGTGTATCTCTTCGCTCACTACTTTTAGGGTATTTTGAGACTCGTGGATAATTCCTTTCGGCGAAACGAAGGACACCGCGACGGTTCGGTGGGTTTGACCTAGCCACACAATGAGAAAATCTCATTGTTGATGATTTAAGTGTTGTAAAATGAAAAAGCATGCATATTCTCGTTATATGTATTTATTGCGAATTTTAGAATGCTTAAAATGCCTATGTTACATATAGTGCAATTTTGGACTCCTATATAGTAGAGAGTTGCATATGAAGCCTATGTTTGATTGTTTAGCATTCTTATGTTGGGCCATATTCCTTATAATGAAAATGAGCTTGAATCATGCATTTAAACCCAAGTTTATTTGTGACATGAAAGTTAGCTAATATGCCATAAAGAGGCATCGAACTAGCATGCTATGTGAAATAAAGAGCTAATGTCATCAAGCGGCATTGAGCTCGGGACATGCGTGAACCTTATGGTTAGGGCCATTGAGGGATTGGAAACATGTTGAACATTAAATTGTCTAAGTGTCATCAAGGGGCACTAGGCGTAATGAATGTTGGAACTTCACATTGTGACTTAAACTAGATCTTCGTGATGCTAGTGACTATTCCATGTTAGAGACGTGAGGATTGGATAATTGGGACTTGGACTATGCTTGCTTGCCATTTGTGCACATTCGCACATGGTTGTGAGGGTTGATCCCTACAAGCCGGCACTCCAGAGTTAGCCTATGTGACCTATGTTCGCTCGTGCGGTATTGAGAAGCCTACGGGGTCGAGTGGGATAGACACATTCCAAGAGTAGGGATGTTGGGCTACCATAGGTACTTAGGCGGCACAAGCTGGACTACCTTTGGTAGGTCCTTAATTGGAAATGGAAATCGACACGGTGTTGTGTGTGTTGTAATCACTACTAGATAGAGAGTAGTAGTTGGGTTTCTTGGATGTGCTTCTAGCATAGTTTTGGACACTAGAGTATACATACATACATGTAGTATGCTAGGAGATGTTGTTTATTGTATCCATATATACATTGTTGCCATGATAAAGCATGATTATTTAACTTCATAAAGTGAACCGTGACATGTACCTGTGGCCATGTTGAGACATATTACTTGTGCATTGAACATTCTTTATTATGAAAAAGTAATTGTGGAACATTGACATCGTAATGTTTGTGGTATAGTAAACATGCATACTTTCATACCGCAGTTATTATTATTATCGTTGTTTACCGTACTTACCCTTTTCTTCTGGGGCCTAGTGGTGCATTGAGCTGAGGTTAGTAATTGCCCACTGGGAACTATAAATTATAGTTTTCACGCCCTCTATTTTATGTTTTCTTACAGAGCCTTCCACGCCGGGAGAGGCTAGGGACCGTGGGAAGGGCGTGGCTTCAAGCTAGCTCTTCAGCGAGTGACGAGTTGCTAGGTGGTCTACCTCTCGATGCATTTTATTTTGGAGAGGTTGAGAGCTGTACCAGTGTACTAGAGACCACCCTTTTCGTGCTTTTTGGGCAGATATTGTATTACCTTATATTTCACTCCTATTGTCATAGTATTATCCTTTTACTTTACTGCGGCATGCGCGGATGGCGGGGGCCGGTGGGGACGGCGCCAGAGGTCAGGCCTCTGCCGATGGAGGTGGCTCGATGCGTGTGGTTCACTCCATGAGGTCCACGACCAGGAAAATGGTAGCTTGGTGGAGAGGATGCAATGCCGGCCTTTTTCGGCGGCCGGAGACGTTCGCTGGCGGCCGGGGTGCGTGCGGCGAGGGGTTAGGAGGTGGTGGAGGCTGCTGGGGGCGCAGCTGAGAAAGCTAGGTTCAGGTTAGGGTTAGGGTTAGCATGAAAACCCTAAATGCAATATATATAAGCCATAGAATCGCGCAAAAGTCCCTGTAAAACTCAGATTTATATGCTGAGTCCCTCACAGAACGAGTAAAATGCGTTTGTGTACCCCTACGTTCGATTTCACGCAAAACGGTACATAAAATGTAGGACTTTTCGCAAAATTACCGTTTCGCCACTAATGACCCCTCCTCGATCAACGCGCGATATCAGGAGATTCGTCAGTCAGATTTGCGAACGGATCACACCAATACGATCAGCATGACAAGGACCTCAAACTCACAATTTTGATTCGCCTGGTTTGGTCACAGATTCGCGACGAAACTCATCCTCTCACCAATAGGCAAAACCCGCACACAAAAACATAGAAAAAATGTATCTCCAGTTTTCTCGAAAACCATGCATCAGATCTGAAATCTGACAGCGCCAATGGTTCCAGAATAGTAAGACCATTAAAAAATGAGCTATTGGATTATTATGAACGGAGTCCGATACGCGCCAGAAGCCATCTCTATTCATTGGCCTTTTCGGAAACCCGGGTTACTATTCACTTTAAGTGAAAAGTAAAGATCGCGTAAAATCTCCATTCTAACTCGTTTTCTCCCGAAACTTGATGAGTGCTTTTGTAATTAAAATACACACAAAAACATCGTCAACAAGGAGTTTAGCTACACAGCCAAAATCTCAGTCCTCAGAAACACCTTCGGAGGCTCCGCTTGCTGGAGCACAACCTCACGCGAGTATCACAAGTAGTCGAGCTCAATTTGGCTTTTGCAGGTTATGTTCACATGTCATGATCAAACAAATCTCAGAATGTTCTGGTCATGTCATTTTAGTTCTCGATTTACTATTTTAAGAACCTTTATTAGTAACTCACGCATATCAAATGTATTGGAATGGCCAATAATTCACAATAATTTTGAACCACACTAAATCGTCCATATAAAATTAGAAAATGAGACATAGAGCAAGGTCACCAGTTTTGGAGCACTATCACCCATCGAGTGTAGCCATCAATTGCGACGATGGCTGTCCTAAACCTTCTCAACCGTCACTAAACACTGATAGTCAACAATAGCGCCCATTAAAGCGTATGCTAACAACTTTGAAATTCAAAATTCCCAAATCCAACTCTTAACTGGTATTACCAAAGAAATAGATCAAAGCTCGCAAAATCACCATAACATAAATCCAATCTTACCTCTCTTTTGCGAAAACCAAAGTCGAAGCTCATGGATTATTCTCCTTGAGATCTTCAGGCTTAACTCCTAGCTTCATGGGGTTTAGAGGTAGACATGAACTTAGCAGTTTTAAGAGAGCAAAAAAAAGGAGAAGGAAACTAAGCACTAACTTCTACAAATAGCGGAGTTCTAGTGAGGAGTACCTTTCAAAGCTATTTGGATAGTCCCAGCATGGTTTAGGGAGTACTCGAGTGTTTTCGACACAAATTTGGTGCGAAAATAGACTTTGAAAAGGCAAGTTTGTGAAAACTATAGATTTTGTATTGGGAACTGGTACTAAATTGGGATTTCGGTACTTTGTTTTGTAGGGAAGAAACCATGTTCGGGTTTTGCGAAACTCTTTCCAAGTAGCAATACTTATTCATTGAGTGCCGGTACTGATTTGAGTGAATACCGGCATGTAATAGAAAATTCAGAAATCAAATACTCGAGTTCTGCGGAGCTGAGCTTGGAGTACTGGCACTAAAGCTAGTGTACCAGAACTAAAACTCAAGTGCCAGTACTCAAAGCTTGTGAATTTCTAGTTTTGACTGGTTGTAATTGTGAGTCAGTTGCAATTATTGCAACACCTTATGTAAGAGGATCGCAAATAAGAGGATCGCAACCCTCTCTCTCCCTCACCTGTGAACATACCACATACCTTTTCCCTCTTACTCTCTTCTCCCTTTATCTCTAGAGATCTTCACCTACCTTGGAGCTTGGAAGAGATCACGCAAAGAGGTGATTTGGAGGTGAAGAGCAAGCTTCTTAGACTAGGAAGAAGCTTGGGGAAGCTAGGGAAAAGGTGAGTTTTTGATATTTAAAGTGATAGTTATGAATTAAATCCTAGAAAATAGATTTTTACAAGTCCTAGATAAATGTAAACTACAAATTACAGATTTTTGTGAAGAGATTTGGAGGTTTTATTGTAGGTTTGGGGAACCTTAGAGGAAATTAGTATTTTTGTGTTTTAAGAGTTTAAAATTTATTTGACCCTTGAAAATCCAAATTGAAGGTTACAGTAACTCAGGAGAAAATTTCATTTTGAGGAATGGCAAGAGATCAGTGATAATTTCAAGAATCAGACTGTTTTAGGTGTTTTTCGGTGAATCGGCTCAGTGAGGAGCGATTCTAGCTACTATGAGAATCTAATTGCAAGTGTCTACGAGCAATTAGGAAGATTTGAGGTGGGTTATATTTTACTGAAGTAATTTTGTCACTTTTCATGTGTATAGAGTAATTCATTTTGATGAATTTTAAATGGTAGTTTAACTAGTAAATACGCATATATATATGAAACATATGTTAGTGAATAACTACTAATGCATGAGAAAAATGCATGTGTTGTTATATACATACATCTATGTTGAGGACTAGAAAAATAGGTATGGAAAACTGTATAACTTATAAGTATGGATTTCATTATCGCATGATAGAGGCATAAGCATAGCTATTTTTTTATTTGCATATAGTAGAGACTTATATGCTTAGTTGATTACATATTGTACAATTATATATGCTTATATTACCTCCTTTGGACTTTATGGGTCAAGCTCTTTCCTTCCGTGACCATACCTACCAGGAACTATACTTATAGTTCTCATCTTATACCTTTCAGCTCCATTCGCAGGCGTTGCGGTGAAGTGAGAAAAGGGCGTAGCACTATAGATAGAGGTCCTTTTCTATTTTGGCTTTGAGATAGAAGTACCTTGTTGGAAAAATGTAAAGAAAACAAAACAAACTTGTAATGGCATATTTTGGGTTGTATATGGAAGACAATGTATGAATGTAAACATGTAATGAATGGAAATGAAGTAATAGATAGTTTTCTTTTATGTCAATATGATATCTATCTTATGCAATCTATGTATATCATTCTTGGATGGAATGTATTGTATATACAAGTTGTGATATCTTGGGCGAATAAAAAAGACTCTGCTCGTTCGACAGGTTTGTGCACGTGTCAAATGGTGCTTCCGTTGCGGGCTCAAGGCATGATAGACTAAGCTGTATTAGAGCACAGAAACAGTCTAGGTGGGACTTAGGACGCCCTAAGATGGATAACCCTGAGAACCTAGGCTCGTGAGAGTCGGTGATCTATGAACTGTGGCAGAAGTTGAATCAATTGGGTCAAGTAGTTACTATGCCTCTAATCGGATGTTACAAGTGGATTTAAGATGTGGTTTATTCTTAGCCAAGGGTGTTCATGTTGGCAGCTGACAACATGAAGCCAAGTGATGGGAATAAGTATCCTTATGTAACTTTTGCCTAATTTCTGTTATTTGAAATTTATTTTGTGTTAGACCTTGAGGGTTGAGGTATTGACCAAGGTTGTTGTGTTTCAGGAAGTGATGGTGCCGCGTGGACGACCTCCTATGAGGTCTAGGCAAGAAGTGCTAACCAAGGTTCCCAAGCAATCAAAGGCGAGTGGAGATTCGGACCTCCGTGAGCAATTGGCTGTGCTTATCGGAGTGGTGCAGCGACAAGCTGGAATCACACAGCGCCAGGAGGAGCAGATCAAAAGACTCCAGGAGACAGTGGCGCAGCAATGACCATGGCTGGGGTGGGCCAAGTGCAACTTGTTCCTCCAATCAATGCCCCAAATATAGCCGGAGGGGTGAATGTGGTGGCCGTATCGGTAGCGGCGCGTCATGTGGAATCGGGAGCCGCAATGGATACCCTTTTGACGGGTTGGGGTACATCAACTCCTGATTATGCAGAGATGAAGGCGGAGAGGGAGCGAGCACTTGCGAGCCTCACAACCTTCAAGAAGTTTAATTCACCTACATTTGATGGAAAGACGATAGATCCATGGGTCGTGGAGACATTGGTTGACTCTATAAGGAAATTATTCGAGAACTTAGATACTTTAGAGTAGGACAAAGTACACCTAGCCGCACATTGCCTAGAGAACTTAACTTAGATACATTTGTTGCCAAGAGAACTTAGATACTTTTGTTGCGGGCTCGGGGCATGACACCCACTGATGATAGTTTTGCGAAAAGAGCTATAAACGTAGGGTGTGAGAAGTATTAATAATTTTCAGTTGGTATGCCGCTGAGAGCGACACATTACAACACTAGTGTAGTGCATTGAACTTTTGCAAATAATAGAGTTTTAGTGAAAAGAAGTATTTATATTTGTGAGGAATAAGGTGAAAATTCATTCTGTTCGTCTTGTTGTTATTGCTCGTTTGGTTGGATAATAGACCCCCGTTTGGCTTGATTGCTTTGTATCCCAACGCAGTGCATGTATGTAAAGAGAAGACTTTGCCTGTATGGACAATGAATCCTTTGTGCATGTGGTAGGCCTCTTTGTGTTTTGGTTAAGTTTCTACATCCTCGGATTTTCAAAAAAAAAAAAGATTTGAGCCTTTTTTGGGAGAAAATCCTTTCCAATTTGGCCCCATGTATGACATGTTGGCATGCTAACTAGATTTTCCATCTAACCAACTTGATGTTGTTACCATGATATTGTAGAGGGTTATCTTGTATAAGAGAACATGATCATAGTCATTGAGTTTGTCAGAGCTTGTAGAGGTCGCAACATCACAAGTCATGTCCTTCGGAGATGTCACAATTAATTAAAGGGTGCTGGGGTGCAATAGCTACTCCCCTTGGGTGCTATGGCATGGAAGCGGCTCCCAAGTAGACGATTGACGTGGATGCTAGAGCGTAGTAGCAAGTTCCCACAAGACTTAGAGGTGAGAATAGGGCTCAACCCCATGGTTGGCCATTATGGTTGGGTCAAGAAAGAGAGAGATGGATTGAATATAGTGGTTCCCAATTTTGTATTTCCTTATTAAGACGTAGTAGTTCTTATTGTAAGTTTTGGGGTAGCCCAAGGATCTATTTAGATTGTATCTAACACCAAGAGGGGGGTAAATAGGTGTAATAGCCAAAAACTACAAATTTCAATGCGATAAAAATAAATGCGGAAAATAAAAATCACACCGAGATTTACGTGGGAAAACTCCAACTTGAAGAAAAACCCACGGGACCAACACGCGAAAAAAAAAAAAATAATTCACTAAGAGTAAAGATTACGAGGTGATTACCGACTCCACGGACTCGACCTTGTTGAAGCATAAAAAAAAAAAGAGAGAGGAATAAAAGAGGAAAAAGAAAAAGAAAAAAAAGGGGGAGAGAAAGAAATAAAAAATAGAGATGGTTTATGAGATTATCCATGCACCAGGTGCATGGATAAAATTTAAATTTTGAAAATATCTCATGCACCGGGAGCATAAATTACGAAAAGTGGGACGTTCTCGTAGATACGAACGGGTATTAAAAATAGCATATTAGCCCTTTCCCTTTCATGTATTTACAAAATGCTCCGCTTTAATCATATAATATTTTATTGTATTCACTAAGGTGTAATATGAGCAAAGGGAAAGGACTAATCCGCAATATTCCCACAATCCCATCGTAACCACCCAATATCTCCACGATTCCATCATAACCATCCATTATTTCACAATCCCATCGTGACCATACAAAATCTCTCCCACAATCCTGGATTCTCATCGCACGTTTCCCTCAAATCGGTTACAACCACCCACATCCCACGACCCCATCCCACGATCCCGTAACCTCCTCACCCATACGCACGTTTTTCCCAACCACCCTCAAATCGTACGCACGTCCCCCTCAAATCACCCCATAAATACCTCTCAAAAAAAAAAAATGGGAAGGGAGAGAGAGCTTTTTTGAATCTTCGAAATCTAATCAAAAAAAAAAATATCCACCCAGAAAAAGAGAATAAAAAAGAGATCTCAGATCTTTTTCTCTCTCTCTCTCTCTCTCTCTCTCTCTCTCAAGCACCCACCGAGGCTTCTTCCGCCGTTCCCCTGCCTCCTCCTCGGCTTCCCTGCACACGAGCCGCGACGCGCTCCCCCGCGCTCCATCGTTCCCTGCGCACGAGTCGCGACACGCCTCCCCCCTGCCTCCTCCTCGGCTTCCCTGCGCACGAGCCCATCGGTCTCGTCGCGACGCGCTCGAGCTCCTCGACTACGCCGACACCCACACCTACCACGCCCGGATAGAGGCCGAGCTCATCAATACCTGCATCGGCATCCACCACGTGTTCGACGAAATGCCCGAATGAAGCAGCGACCATGGAGCCGTCGTGGTCCTCGCCGGACGCAGCCGCGTCTTCCGCTCCGGTGCCGACCTCACCGCCACCGAGAATATCTTTAAGAGCGACGCCAAATACCCTGCCATAGACCCCGTCGTGTTGTGCCCGCCTCCACCGAGCTCTACCGAGCTTCGCTCCGTCTTACCGTATTATCGGCAGCCTCGGTGCTCGACCCATCGAGCTCCGCCATGTCACCTCCGTGTCGTCGACAGCCGCGGTGCTCGATTCGTCGAGCTCCGCCATGTCTCAGCCCCGCCTCTACCGAGCTTCACCGAGCTTTGCCTCGTCTTCCCTTGTCGTCGGTAGCCGCGGTGCTCAATCCGTCGAGCTCCACCGAGTCCCGCCAGCTGCTCGACGACGATCCTGAGAGAGAGAGCGGTGCTCTCCTCTCAAACGGGTTCCGCCCGCCAAGTGCTCGATGTGCCCGGAGTCCGCCAACCAGCTGCTCGACGATGATCCTGAGAGAGAGAGCGGTGCTCTCCTCTCAAACGGGTTCCGCCCGCCAAGTGCTATGGGAGTCCGCCAACCAGCTGCTCGACGATGATCCTGAGAGAGAGAGCGGTGCTCTCCTCTCAAACGGGTTCCGCCCGCCAAGTGCTTGATGTGCCCAGAGTCAGCCAACCAGCTGCTCGACGACGATCCTGAGAGAGAGAGCGGTGCTCTCCTCTCAAACGGGTTCCGCCCGCCAAGTGCTTGATGTGCCCGGAGTCCGCCCACCAACCGCTTGACGGCGATCCTGAGAGAAAGAGCGGTGCTCTCCTCTCAAACAAAATTCGCCCGCTAATTGCTCGGTGGCAAATCATAAAGAGAGCGATGCTCTCA
>NC_033623.1:7592129-7606195 GCF_001540865.1 Ananas comosus | reverse complement strand
ACTTCGTCAAACGGTCCACAACCACCCATATGGCGTCATATCCAGCTTGCAATCGGGGTAGTCCGACCACAAAGTCCATCACTATATCCTCCCACTTCCACACTGAAAGATATGGATCCCGAGGATCTAAAAGGTAAGTAACACCTAGAGGGGGGTGAATAGGTGTAAAGAACGGCAAACTCAAAAATCTCGATGCGAATAAAACAAAATAGCGGAAAAGAAAACAGCACACCGAGAATTTAACGTGGGAAAACTCCAAATCGGAGGGAAAAACCCACGGGACCAACCGCGCAAAGAAAATCCACTAATAAAATATGAGTACAAGTGATTTTGACCAAAACACACGACTCAATTTACCGATTTCCCGTAGATGACGATCTTCGCCGGTCCACGATCGATAGGAATCCTCCAATCGACCTCGCCGCAACTCCTTGCAGCGTCAACGCCTCAATTCCTCGAAGCGTTCACCGAATCCTCGGCTTCACGCGAGATCCACGCGCCGAACCTCCTCCCGGAGCTTGTAAAATCGAAGATTTGTGATGATTTAACCTTTGAATACCATAAGCTATGAGGGTTCACCTTTAATCAAACATCTACTTGATTTTCGTAAGAAGTATCGAGTAAAAACGAAGAATCAAGCCGATTGTTGATTGTTAGAAACTCATTATATGAATCTAAGCATTGAACCGAGAAAAATAAGTTTCTAGGGTTTAGAATCAGTAATATTCAAAGCCTTAAACTTTTTGATGACCCACATAGCTTATTTATATGTTTAGAAGACTTAGAAGTAGACTAGGATTGTAAAAAGTCGTTTTTAAAAACCTGTGTCGTCCTCAGAGACCGCTCTTCTCGAGGAGACCGGTCTGTGAGAGACCGGTCTCTCAAGTGAGGAACCGGTCCCTTACTGCGTGACAAAAATCCCAACGTTCGGGAACCGGTCTCTCAAGCTTGAGACCGGTCCCTCGCTGCGCGACAGAAACACCATAGTTCGGGAACAGGTCTCTCATCACAGGGGACCGGTTGCATCAAGGTTCACGCAGTGAAGACCTTAGGGGAACCGGTCTCTTGACCTCTGAGACCGGTCCCAGAACACAGAAAAGTTCAGTAAAGAAAGTTTGAAGTAATCTAAGCCTTCTGAACTTAGTCTAATTAGGTATATTCACCACAAATGATCTTTTCTTTATACCTTGGGTGTCGAGCTTTCCGAATGAGTCTTATTTCTTCAATTTGAATCTTTTCTTCAAAGCTTCTACGATCAACTCTTCAAGACTCCAAACAACTTTACGAAATTCGCCAACCTATAAAATCCTTAACACACACAAGGATGAGTAAGCTCTGCAACTTCCACGCGGGAAAACGACGCTCGGCCTTTACCTGTTGGCACGTCAAACACTGAGCCACAAACTCCCCAATGTCCTTTTTCATGCCCGACCACCAATAATGCAACTTTAGATCCTTGTACATCTTAGTGCCACCCGGGTGAATACTATACGGGGATTGATGCGCCTCCTGCAACACCATCTTGCGAATCTCATCGTCCTTGGGTACGCACAATCGGTTTCTGAACCGAAGTGCACCGCCAGGTTCCACGCCGAAGTCACCGGTGCGTCCGCCGTCGATGTCATTCCGTACCTTTTGGAGATACGGATCATCAACTTGCCGCTCCTTGACTCGCTCCAACAAGGTAGGTTGAACCACTAGTGCCACCAAGATGGTTGGAACTTTCGGCGCCACTACCTCCAATCCAAACTGTTGCATTTCTTTATGCAATGACGGTTGACTAGTAATCGCCGTCGCCAAGTTCTCAACCGATTTCCTACTCAGCGCATCAGCAACGACATTAGCCTTCCTGGATTGGTATAGGATAGTAAGGTCATAATCCTTCAACAACTCCAACCACCACCGCTGCCGCATATTTAACTCTTTCTGGGTGAACAAATACTTGAGGCTTTTGTGATCGGTATACACCTCACAATACTCACCGTAAAGATAGTGCCTCCCATAGCTTTAGCGCGAAAATAATCGCCGCTAACTCAAGATTATGTATCGGGTAGTTCTTCTCATAGCTCTTCAGCTGGCGCGAAGCATAAGCAATGACTTGCCCATTTTGCATAAGAACACACCCGAGACCATTGTAGGAAGCATCACTGTATACCACGAAGCTCTCTCCCGGCGTTGGCAATGCAAGCACCGGAGTCGAGGTCAACTTCTCTTTCAACTCTTGGAAGCTTTGGTCACAACCGCCGCTCCAATCAAATCTTACTCCTTTGTGCGTTAGGCGTGTGAGAGGAGTAGTCAACTTCGCAAACCCCTCAACAAAACGCCTATAATAGCCCGCAAATCCGAGGAAACTGCGGATTTTCGCCACACTCGTAGGACGAGGCCAATCTCGAATCTCCTCAATCTTCCTTGGATCTACCGAGACTCTGCTCCTGGATATCACATGGCCTAAGAAGGTTACCTCCGAAAGCCAAAACTCGCACTTCTTGAGCTTAGCATAAAGCTTCTCGTCCCGGAGTATTTACAACACGGTTCTTAGATGCTCCTCGTGCTCTTCTTCACTCCGCGAATACACCGATACATCGTCGATAAACACTACGACGCACTTGTCCAATAACTGTCGAAAGACCCGATTCATTAGGTCCATAAATGCTGCGGGGGCATTCGTAAGCCCAAACGGCAGTACCGTAAACTCATAGTGGCCATACCGCGTACGGTACGCCGTTTTGTGCACATCCTCTTGCCGGATCCTTAACTGGTGATATCCCGACTGAAGGTCTATCTTTGAGTATACCCGTGATCCCTGCAACTGATCAAACAGGTCGTCTATTCTCAGTAACGGGTATTTGTTCTTGACTGTCACTTTGTTCAACTCGCGATAATCAATGCAGAGTCGAAGTGTACTATCCTTCTTCCTCACAAATAGCACCGGAGCTCTCCATGGCAACACGCTCGGCCTAACAAAGCCTTTGTCGAGCAAGTCCTGTAACTGTGCCTTTAACTCCCTAAGCTCCGCCGGTGCCATTCTATACAAAGCCTTCGAAATCAGCGCCGCTCTGGGAATCAAGTCAATGACGAACTCGATCTCCCGATTCGGTGGCAATTCCGGTAACTCCGCCGAAAACACGTCCGGAAATTCACACGCGACTCGGATATTTCCAAGTTCATGGTGTTCCTTCTGAACCTCTACCATGGTCGTCAAATAGGACACACATCCGCCTTTGATCATCTTCCTCACCCTCGCCGCCAACACCGTCGCCGCGAAGCGCGAGCTTTTGCACACTTGGTACACCAATTCCTCTTGACCAGGCTCATAAAAAGTGATCACCTTACTGTCACAGTCAATGCTGGCATAGTACTTGGAGAGTCAATTAACTCCCAAAATGACATCAAATCCCCACATCTGCTTAAGCACTAGCAAATCCACCGGCATGATCCAGTCGCCGATTTGAACCGGACAAGCTAGGCACTCCTCATGAACTCTAAATGAGTGTTCTGGCGCGTTGACCCACCAATAGTCATAATTATGCACTATGTCCATGCCATGCGTCTTAGCAAACGATGCACCAATAAATGAATGTGATGCACCCGTGTCAAATAATGCTCTTGCTCTAATGCCGTTAATTAGAATAATACCTGCCACGACGTCGTCGGGTACAGCAGGCTGCTCCTCCACCTGAGTGGTGAAAACCCGTCCACTCAGTGCACGTGATCCCTCGGGCTGACGCGGTGATGATGCACGCCCAGCCGACATAGCAGGTGGGAGTCCTGCAAGCTGTCGTGGAGCATACTGAGCCGAAGCAGCTGACGGAGCAGGTGACGCGCCGTCCGGGCAATCCGAACTCAAATGTCCCGCTTGGCCGCATCGGAAACACCTCCCGTCACGCTGAGAACATTCATTCAGCCTATGATTCCCACCGCAGATCACGCACGGGAAGGAAGTCATCTGACTCCTTGACTGGCTTCTGCCTCCCTGCCACTACGATATAGGATACCGAGGGGGTCACTTGGAACTCGACTGCCCCGCGGAACCACCAACCGGTCGCTTCTTGGACTTCTCCTTGTCCCTGTCTCTTTCAAACGCCTCACGTTCCTCGCGCGCAATGGCATTGCCGCGCTCTACCCATAACGCGCGATCGAGCACCTCTTCATAGGTCTTCAGCAGGAGCGCATGAACAGTCTTGAATATCTCCGGCCGCAACCCGCGCTCAAAAAAATCTGCTCGGTCCCGGTCTCCATGAACCAAGCCCGGAACGCAATCAACCATGTGCGAGAATTCCCTTTCGTACTATAATATACCGAAAACTTGAAAAATAAGTATCGAACTTTAGTCAAATTGACCAAAGTGCGAGGATGGAACACTTCGGAAACTCCAAAGGTGTTAAAAGAAGTAAAAGTGCATTGTGGGAGGTTTTCGATAGCTAAATAATCAAAAATCTGCAAACTGCAATTTTTGAGCTCTCGGGGACCGGTCCCTGGTTGGAGAGACCAGTCCCCGAACGAGTGAGAAATGAGAAAGGCTGAAAATTAGCTGTCCTAGAAAACCAGCTCTCGGGAACCGGTCCCTGCGGGGAGAGACCGGTCCCCGAGAGACAGGTCTCCCTGGGAGAGACTGATTGCCTCGTGCGAAGGCCCACGTTGAGCTGCGGGAGAGCTCTCTGGGACTGGTCCCAAGTCAGGGAGGTCGGTCCCCAAACACGAAAACTGCCCAGTTCAAACAGTTTAATAAGATAAAAGCTGAGGGACCTAATTGCATTTATGCAACCCATAGAGTGAAAAGAGAGGGGATATGAGATATTTCTCTTATTCTCTCCCTCTCACTCCTTCTCACCTCTCTTTCTCTCTCTAGAAGACAAGAAGGAGAAGAAGAAGACAAGGAAAAGAAAAAAAAGAAAAAGGAAAAGAAGAAGAAGAAAAGGAGAAAGAAGGTGAAGAAGAAGCTAAGGAGTGAAGCTATCTCCTCTTCTTCCTCTTTGGAGCAATATAGGAGCAAGCTTAGAGGTAAGCTTGAACCCTATTCAAGGTAGAACCTAAACCAGGGTTTGGATTAAGCTAAGAATGGTTTTTATAGAGCTTTTAGAGTATTTGGAGCTATCTTTTGCTTCTTTTAGAGATCAAACAATGGATTGGGTAGAGGTGGTGAAGCTTGAAGGTAAGCTTCAACCCCTCTCATGGTAAAATCCTAAAATGGGTTTTGATTAAACTAAGGATGGTTCAAATGGAACCTTTACATGATTTGAAGCTTACTTTTGCTTCCTAATGAGATCAAACCCTAGGTTTTGGTGTGGGTTGAGCTAGGGCACCCAAATTTGGGGCTTTTGCTCGAGAGAATTTCAAAGTGAAATTGACCCACTAGAAATCTAATTCGGGGTATTTTCGACGCGTTGGTGCACTCGGATTAACGTTAGGAAAAGCCAGTGTAAAGATATGAGCAAAATGGCCTAGTAGGGCTTCATTTTGCCGCAGGTAGCAAACTAAGAGGCTAAAAATCTCTAGAAAATCACCGTAGCATCCTAGTACACCTACGAGGTGGGTGGTGCTATCCAAACTTGTTGGAATTCCTTCTATGCCTAATGTGTCATTCAGTTGAGCATATGTTTATATTGTTGCATGCATTATAGGGTAGATGTGATGTTATATATGTGAATGTTGCATGATGTGAGTACACGTGCTATTTGAAATGTCTGAGAACCTATTTAACCCTATATGTATGCATGAGATATAATGTGAGCACCTAATGAGATGAAAGAACAAAATAACACAATAAAATATAGATCGAGTGGCATTCGATAATGTAAAGTAAAGTGACACTAGAGATAGTGTGTGTGGCATCAAAGAGAAATGTGACGCAAAGAACAATAATAATGATTAGAGACAAGTAAAGAAAATGAAAGTGGTATAAAGAACGAGTAAAGTTAAAGAACAATGATTGCTAGAGTTAGCAAAATAAAGTGATGTAATGAACACTAGAGTTAGTGTAAAGACAATGATTGAACTATATATCCTTAGAGTTAAGGATCGATCATACTTGCTATGAGTTTCGTGCTCGAGGGCGGTCATTCCCTCTCAAGCGATGCGCTCCGGAGTTTTGCATCACGGGTTGGAGTAAACCTGAGGACGGTCTTAGCGGGAGGCAGCTGAGGGCCCGCGATGATGGACTTAATGTGGGCAAGTTAATGTGGCGAAACCCCCGGGTTAGCCGTGAGATTAAAGAACAAAGCACAAAGATTAAAGAATAAAGAGTAAAGAACAAAGAACTTTCATACTTGCATGATTTACGTTGAGCATATTTCTTGCTTTATTGTTCGGACATATTAGCATCATGATTATAGTTTGGTTACTATTCTACTTATCCTTTCTATTATGTCTTAGTTAGTCCTAGTGAAAAAGTCGGTGAGATTGGAGCCGAACCCACTGGGAACTTTGTTGTAGTTCTCACCCCACTATTTCCACAGAGCCGGGACCGAGCGAGTCGGCGAGCGACCGCGGTAAAGGTATCGCACCCTAAACAGTGGCCACCCGAGTCAGGCTTTACATTTTGTTAGTAGTATACCTTTTTATCATCTTTTGTATTTAATGATTTAAGATGTTGATGTATCAAGTAAAGAAAGAAAAGATTGTAAAGTTTATTTTGAGGCATTGTGATGTAAAAAGAAATGATGGAAGTGATGTAATGAAATGTAAAGAATCATTAATATGAAGGTTAAATGCAATGTATGTGATCAAAAGAGAATCGTAGTACTTGTGTAGATGTTTAGTTCCCTTTCTTTCACTCATGACTTTTACTTACCCTCGTGTAAGCCGTTTATGTATGTTTCCACTAGTGCACTTCTTGTTTGAAAATGTACAGGTGATGAGCCTTGGGCGGATAGGGGAAACTCTGTCCGTTCGGTGTCTGTTTGACGTGCTCGGGCCGGCCCAAATTGGTATCAGTCCCGGGGCATGACAGATATTGTGGTATTGGAGCCTAGAGTGAAAGAACAGGAATGGACCTAGAGACCCTTAGGATTGGAAGACCTTAAGGATCTAGAAAATGTGAGTGACGTGGAATCAAAGTTAGCGAAAGCATGTGATTGGGTTAAGTTGGGACGTCTCTATGTGATTAGAGGCTAAGTTTAATTTTCATTTGTCCTCATTTCTAGTGTTGTGTCGGGCAGCCGACGACATGACGCTTGAGGCAAGGATGAATGAGTATGTTGCTTTCGCCGAATTGGGTATTGATGAGTAATGTTGGTTATGTAGCTAATGCGAGTTGCTTCTTTTCTAGAAGCAATGGCACCTCGTGGTCAACCGCAGACAAGGTCGATGCCTGAGGAGCCGAGTGCGGAGCCTGAGCGATCCGTAGCAAGTGGCGACGGAGAGCTTAGGGATCAAGTGGCCGCGCTTATCGGCGTAGTGCGGTAGCAAGCAGAGTCTGTGCAGAGCCAAGGGGAGCAGATCCAAAGGCTCCAAGAGGCTATTGAGCGACAACAGGCGACGGCGACGCAGGCAGGTGCCGGACCTTCTGTGCCCCCTATTGCGGTCGAGGGTTTAGCGGCGGAGCTTGTTGCGGCTGTGCCAGTTACGGCGGTGCCAGCTGGATCGGGAACCTCAAATCCCGATAGTGCGGCGGTAGAGGCGGAGCGGGAGCGCACGTTGACGGCTCTCATCCAGTCTAAGAAGTTCAACCCACCTATCTTTGAAGGTGGTTTGGTGGAGCCAGCGGTTGTGTAGTCGTGGATCGACTCGATGGAGACGCTCTTCGAGGATCTCAATACCTCGGAGAAGGATAAAGTATAACTTGCCACCCATTGTCTTGAGAAGGCGGCGATGGTGTGGTAGAAGCGAGTTAAGCGGGATCGACCTGCCGATCTTCCGCTTATGCTGTGGGAGGAGTTCAAGAGAGCAGTCTTCGCGAACTACTTCCCCGACACGATGAAGCGGAGGTTGTAAGAAAAGTTTCGCAAGTTGCAACAGGGCGACTGATCGGTGGGAGAATATGAGCAAGAGTTCTCCCACATTATTGACTGTGTTCCCGATGTTGTTAGAGATGATCGAGATCGGGCTGATTGGTTCTTGCGAGGACTCCAACCGAGGATTTATGAAAAGGTGCAGATTCTGAAGCTGTCGACCTTTGCGGAGGTCTTTGATAGAGCATTGTGGGCGGAGCACGGTAGCGCCCACGTACGTGAAGAACAGGAGGCTATGGCCGAGAGCAAGGACAAGGGCAAGAAGCGAACAGCGGGTGGTGCCCGGGGCCAGCCAAATACTAAGGAACCCCCTCAGTATCCCCGACAGCAGTCGAGGAATTGGATACCACCTCGGTGCGTCATTTGTGGCGGAGAGCACCGAGTGTCGACTTGCCTGCAGCACGATGGCAAGTGTTTCAAGTGCGGCCAACCAGGACATCTTATTCGGGAGTGCCCGAGCTGGACGTCGTCTGCGCCGACGGCGGCATCAGCACCGTCGACACCGAGACAGCTTGCGGGGTTACCACCAGCGATGTCGGCAGGGCGCGCGTCATCACCGCGTCAGCCAGAGGGATCGAGAGCGCCTAGCGGCCGAGTCTTTGCCGCTCAGGTGGAGGAATAGCAGCCTGCAGCACCCGACGATGTTGTGGCAGGTATAATTGTGATTAAAGACACTAGAGCTAGAGCAGTATTTGATACGGGCGCATCGATTTCATTCATTAGCGCATCATTTGCTCAAACTCATGGTATAGAGATGGCATATAACTAGGACTACTGGTGGGTGAACGCCCCAGAACATTCGTTCAGTGTCCACAATGAATGTTTGGCGTGTCCAGTGCAAATAGGCGATTGGATTATACCGATAGATCTGCTAGTGCTAGATTAGATGTGGGGATTCGATGTTATCTTGGTGACCAACTGGCTCTCCAAGTACTATGCGGTCATAGATTGTGAAAGCAAGGTGATCACTTTTCATGAGCCTAATCAAGAAGAATTGGTGTGCCAAGCATGCAAAAGTAGGCGCTTCGCGGCGATCATATCGTTTGTAAGGGCGAAGAAGATGATCAAGGGAGGGTGTATGGCCTATTTGGCAACCATGGTCGATGCTCGAAAGGAGTACCCAGAGTTGGGGGACATTCGAGTAGTGTGCGAGTACCCGGATGTATTTCCGGCGGAGTTACCGGGATTGCCACCGGACCAGAAAGTTGAGTTCGTCAGTGACTTGATTCCCGGGGCGGAACCAATTTCGAAGGCTCCATATAGAATGGCACCAGTGGAGCTAAAGGAGTTGAAAGGCCAATTACAAGACTTGCTCGATAAAGACTTCGTAAGGCCGAGCGTGTCACCGTGGGGAGCTCCGGTGCTATTTGTGAAGAAAAAGGATGGCACACTTCGACTCTGCGTAGACTATCGCAAGTTGAACAAAGTAACGATTAAGAATAAGTACCCGTTGCCAAGGATTGACGATTTATTTGATCGGTTGCAAGGGTCAAAGGTGTATTCAAAGATTGATCTCCAGTCGGGATATCATCAGCTGAAGATTAGGCCGAAGGATGTGCACAAAACGGCGTACCGTATGCGGTATGGTTATTATGAGTTCACCGTAATGCCGTTTGGGCTTACTAACGCCCCGGCAGTATTTATGGACTTGATGAACCGAATCTTCAGGCCGTTGTTGGACCGGTGCATCGTGGTGTTTATAGACGACGTATTGGTTTACTCGAAAAGTGAAGAGGTGCACGAAGAGCATCTGAGAGCTATGTTGCAGACACTCAGGCAGGAGAAGCTCTATGCAAAGTTGAAGAAGTGTGACTTTTGGCTAAATGAGGTCACATTCTTGGGTCATGTGGTATCGGGCGATGGAGTTTCGGTAGACCCGAAGAAAGTAGAGGCAATAAAGGATTGGCCTCGCCCGACGAATGTAGCGGAGGTCCGCAGTTTTCTTGGACTTGTGGGCTATTATCGGCGGTTCGTGGAGGGGTTCGCGAAAATAACCACTCCACTAACGCGCCTTACCCATAAAGGAGTAAAGTATGTGTGGAGCGACGATTGCGATCGAAACTTCGAAGAGTTGAAGAACAGGTTAACGTCGACCCCGGTGCTTGCCTTGCCGACCCCGGGGGAGACCTTTATAGTGTACAGTGATGCCTCGTATGTTGGTCTCGGGTGTGTACTAATGCAAAATGGGCGGGTCATTGCATATGCATCGCGCCAATTAAAGAGCTATGAGAAGAACTACCCGATCACAACCTCGAGTTAGCCGCGGTGATCTTCGCGCTAAATCTTTGGAGGCACTACTTGTATGGTGAGCATTGCGAGGTCTACACAGATCATAAAAGTCTAAAGTACTTGTCCACCCAGAAGGAATTGAACATGCGGCAGCGGCGGTGGTTGGAGTTGTTGAAGGACTACGATGTCACTAGACTATACCACCCCGGGAAAGCCAATGTCGTGGCCGATGCTCTAAGTAGAAAATCGGCGGAGAACTTAGCGATGGCAATTACGCCTCAACCGCTATTGCAAAAGGAGATGCAAAGGCTTGGGTTGGAAGTGGTAGCGCCGGGAGTGCCGGCTACACTTGCCGCATTAGTTGTGCAACCGACCCTATTGGAAAGGATCAAGGAACTACAAGTTTCGGATCCTTATCTTCAAAAGATACGAGGTGAAGTTAAGAACGGTAATGCCGAGGATTATGGCATTGAAGCCTATGGTGCACTCCGATTTCGAAATCGTTGGTGCGTGCCCAAAGATGATAATATTCGAAGGGCGATCATGCAGGAAGCGCATCAATCTCCCTATAGTATACACCCCGGCGGCACTAAGATGTAGCAAGACTTGAAAGCGCATTATTGGTGGCCAGGTATGAAAAGAGATGTTGGGGAGTTCGTGGCGTAATGTCTAACGTGCCAACAGGTGAAAGCGGAGCACCGGTTTCCGACGGGAAAGCTACAAAGTCTATCAATACCCGTTTGGAAATGGAAAGATATAGCGATGGACTTTATTACCAGTTTGCCTCGATCACAAGGCAGACATAATGCGATATGGGTGATAGTGGATCGATTGACAAAATCGGCACACTTCTTGCCGATATATACTACGTGGTCGGGAGACAAGCTAGCTCAAGTTTATCTCGACGAGGTTGTGAGACTGCATGGGATTCCGATATCAATTGTGTCGGATTGAGACCCCAGATTCACATCCCACTTTTGGAAGAGCTTGCAAGACGCGCTAGGCACACGGATCGACTTTAGCACAGCGTTTCATCCTCAGAGTGATGGACAGTCGGAGCGGACAATACAGATCCTTGAGGATTTACTTCAAGCGTGTGTACTAGATTACAAAGGAGGATGGCATGATTTCTTGCCGATGGCGGAATTTGCGTATAATAACAGTTATCAAGAGAGTATAGCGATGGCGCCATTTGAGGCACTATATGGTCGAAAGTATCGTTCTCCTATTCATTGGAGCGACGTGGGCGAGAGAACGGCTCTTGGCCCGGATGTAGTACGGGAGGCGGCGGAGAAAGTTCGCATTGCACGTCAACGGTTAGCGACGGCCCAATCTCGGCAAAAGAGTTATGCCGACAAGCGAAGGAAAGACTTAGAGTTCGCGGTTGGAGACCGCGTATTTTTGAGAGTGTCACCAATGCGAGGAGTAAAGCGATTCGGGGTCTGCGGGAAGCTAAGCCCCCGTTATGTTGGACCATTTGAGATACTAGAGCGTGTGGGTGCGGTGGCGTACAAGCTCGCACTACCACCGAGACTCGCGGGAGTTCACAACGTGTTTCATGTGTCAAATCTCCGAAAGTATATTCGAAACTCGACACATGTATTGGAGTACGAGCCCATGGAGCTACGTGAAGATATGTCTTATGAGGAGTACCCGGTGTGCATCCTCGATCGAGAAGAAAGAAAGCTGCGGAGTTGCAGAATTCCATATGTGAAAGTTCAGTGGAGCAACCATGCGGTGCGAGAAGCCACTTGGGAGCTCGAGGAGACCATGCGGAGAGAGTATCCGCATTTATTTGAGTCGACGAGTTAAGGTATGTGTAATTTCGTGGACGAAATTATTTTAAGGGGTAGAGAATGTAATATACTGAAAACTCGAAAAATAAGTATCGAACTTTAGTCAAATTGACCAAAGTGCGAGGATGAAACACTTCGGAAAGTCCGAAGGTGTTAAAAGGAGTAAAAGTGCATTGTGGGAGGTTTTCGAGAGCTAAATAATCAAAAATCTGCAAACTGCAGTTTTTGAACTCTCAGGGACCGGTCCCTGGTGGGAAAGACCGGTCCCCGAACGCGTGAGAAATGAGAAAGGCTGAAAATCGGCTAAGTCCCAGAAAACAAGCTCTCGGGAACCGGTCCTTGCGGGGAGAGACTGGTCCCCGAGAGATCGGTCTCCCTAGGAGAGACCGGTTGCCTCGTGTGAAGGCCCCCGCTGAGCTGCAGGAGAGCTCTCTGGGACCGGTCCCAAGTCGGGGAGACCGATCCACGAACACAAAAACTGCCCAGTTCAAGCAGTTTAATAAGATAAAAGCTGAGGGACCTAATTGCAATTATGCAACCCATAGAGTGGAAAGAGAGGGGATATGAGATATTTCTCTCATTCTCTCCCTCTCACTCCCACTCACCTCTCTTTCTCTCTCTAGAAGACAAGAAGGAGAAGAAGAAGACAAAAAAAAAAAAAAAGAAAAAGGAAAAGAAGAAGAAGAAAAGGAGAAAGAATGTGAAGAAGAAGTTAGGGAGTGAAGCTACCTCCTCTTCTTCCTCTTTGGAACAACATAGGAGCAAGTTTAGAGGTAAGCTTGAACCCTATTCATGGTAGAACCCAAACTAGGGTTTGGATTAACCTAAGAATAGTTTTTATAGAGCCATTAGAGTATTTAGAGCTATCTTTTGCTTCTTTTAGAGATCAAACAATGGATTGGGTGGAGGTAGTGAAGCTTGAAGGTAAGCTTCAACCCCTCTCATGTTGAAACCCTAAAATGGGTTTTGATTGAGCTAAGGATGGTTCAAATGGAACCTTTACATGATTTGAAGCTTACTTTTGCTTCCTAATGAGATCAAACCCTAGGTTTTGGTGTGGGTTGTGCTAGGGCACCCAAATTTAGGGCTTTTGCTCGGGAGGATTTCAAAGCGAAATTGACCCTCTAGAAACCTAACTCGGGATATTTCCGACGCGTTGGTGCGCTCGGAATAACGTTACGAAAAGCAAATGTAAAGATATGAGCAAATGGCCTAATAGGGCTTCGTTTTGCCGCAGGTAGCAAACTAAGAGGCTAAAAATTCCGAGAAAATCACCATAGCATCCTAGTACGCCTACGCGGTGGGTTGTGCTATCCAAATTTGTTGGAATTTGTAACACGCTGGGCCTTTGCAAATTGCGAGGTTCGAGTGTTTGGATGTATTTCGAGCTTTTTCGCACTTGGTGGAGGGTTGTAGAATGTTTTTCGATCTAAAAAGTTTGAAAACTGAAATTCTGGACAAGTCCTGAGAGTGTTTACTCTCGGGGATTGGTCCCTGGAAGGAGAGACCGGTCCCCCAGTGAACAGTGTTGCGGCAGCCCTGAGGCAACCGGTCCCTGGCGGGCGAGACCGGTCCCCGAGCGCGCCTTCGCAGAGAGAGACCGTGTTACGCCCCGGGACCGCTGCCAATTTGGCCCGACCCGAGCACGTCAAACAGACGCCGAACGGACAGAGTTTCCCCTATCCGCCCAAGGCTCATCACATGCACATTTTCATCAATAGAGAAAAGCACTAGCGGAAACATACACGACGGCTTACACGAGGGTAAGCAGTAGCCATAAGTGAAAGAAAGGAAAACTAAACATTCACAAGTAATATGATTCATTTTAGATCATATACATTGCATCCATCTCTTACATTTAAGATTCTTTGCTGTTCTTACATAATCTCATCATTTCTTTCTTACAACACATTTACCTCAAAATAAGCTTTACATTCTTTTCTTTCTTTGCTAAATCATCAAATACAAAAGATGATCATAAGGTACTTTACTACAAAATGAAACCCAACATCGGTGGTCTCTGTCTAAGGCGCGATACCTTTACCGCGGTCGCTCGCCGGCTCGCTCGGTCCCGGCTCTGTGGAAATAGTGG